>NC_068453.1:2072781-2372781 GCF_023373465.1 Oncorhynchus keta
CAGGCCAGGTGGTTGAGTGCGTGTTGACCAGAGTGGACACGACGTCAGGCCAGGTGGTTGAGTGCGTGTTGACCAGAGTGGACACGACGTCAGGCCAGGTGGTTGAGTGCGTGTTGACCAGAGTGGACACGACGTCAGGCCAGGTGGTTGAGTGCGTGTTGACCAGAGTGGACACGACGTCAGGCCAGGTGGTTGAGTGCGTGTTGACCAGAGTGGACACGACGTCAGGCCAGGTGGTTGAGTGCGTGTTGACCAGAGTGGACACGACGTCAGGCCAGGTGGTTGAGTGCGTGTTGACCAGAGTGGACACGACGTCAGGCCAGGTGGTTGAGTGCGTGTTGACCAGAGTGGACACGACGTCAGGCCAGGTGGTTGAGTGCGTGTTGACCAGAGTGGACACGACGTCAGGCCAGGTGGTTGAGTGCGTGTTGACCAGAGTGGACACGACGTCAGGCCAGGTGGTTGAGTGCGTGTTGACCAGAGTGGACACGACGTCAGGCCAGGTGGTTGAGTGCGTGTTGACCAGAGTGGACACGACGTCAGGCCAGGTGGTTGAGTGCGTGTTGACCAGAGTGGACACGACGTCAGGCCAGGTGGTTGAGTGCGTGTTGACCAGAGTGGACACGACGTCAGGCCAGGTGGTTGAGTGCGTGTTGACCAGAGTGGACACGACGTCAGGCCAGGTGGTTGAGTGCGTGTTGACCAGAGTGGACACGACGTCAGGCCAGGTGGTTGAGTGCGTGTTGACCAGAGTGGACACGACGTCAGGCCAGGTGGTTGAGTGCGTGTTGACCAGAGTGGACACGACGTCAGGCCAGGTGGTTGAGTGCGTGTTGACCAGAGTGGACACGACGTCAGGCCAGGTGGTTGAGTGCGTGTTGACCAGAGTGGACACGACGTCAGGCCAGGTGGTTGAGTGCGTGTTGACCAGAGTGGACACGACGTCAGGCCAGGTGGTTGAGTGCGTGTTGACCAGAGTGGACACGACGTCAGGCCAGGTGGTGAAGTGCGTATTGACCAAGTAGACAGCGTCAGAGCAAGTGGTTTAGTGCGTATTTGACAGTGAACCTGACGTCAAACCAAATGAATTGAAGTGCGTGTTGACCAGAAGTAGACACGGCGTCAAATAGTAGTTGATGCGTATTGACAGAAGTAGACACAGCGTCCAGAGCCTTGGAAATGAATTTGAAATGCGTATTGACCAGAGTGGACACGACGTCAGGCCAGGTGGTTGAGTGCGTGTTGACCAGAGTACACGACGTCAGGCCAGGTGGTTGAGTGCGTGTTGACCAGAGTGGACACGACGTCAGGCCAGGTGGTTGAGTGCGTGTTGACACGACGTCAGGCCAGAGTGGACACGACGTCAGGCCAGGTGGTTGAGTGCGTGTTGACCAGAGTGGACACGACGTCAGGCCAGGTGGTTGAGTGCGTGTTGACCAGAGTGGACACGACGTCAGGCCAGGTGGTTGAGTGCGTGTTGACCAGAGTGGACACGACGTCAGGCCAGGTGGTTGAGTGCGTGCTGACCAGAGTGGACACGACGTCAGGCCAGGTGGTTGAGTGCGTGTTGACCAGAGTTGACACGACGTCAGGCCAGGTGGTTGAGTGCGTGTTGACCAGAGTGACACGACGTCAGGCCAGGTGGTTGAGTGCGTGTTGACCAGAGTGGACACGACGTCAGCCAGGTGGTTGCCAGGTGCGTGTTGACCAGAGTGGACACGACGTCAGGCCAGGTGGTTGAGTGCGTGTGACCAGAGTGGACACGACGTCAGGCCAGGTGGTTGAGTGCGTGTGACCAGAGGACACGACGTCAGGCCAGGTGGTTGAGTGCGTGTTGACCAGAGTGGACACGACGTCAGGCCAGGTGGTTGAGTGCGTGTTGACCAGAGTGGACACGACGTCAGGCCAGGTGGTTGAGTGCGTGTTGACCAGAGTGGACACGACGTCAGGCCAGGTGGTTGAGTGCGTGTTGACCAGAGTGGACACGACGTCAGGCCAGGTGGTTGAGTGAGTGCGTGTTGACCAGAGTGGACACGACGTCAGGCCAGGTGGTTGAGTGCGTGTTGACCAGAGTGGACACGACGTCAGGCCAGGTGGTTGAGTGCGTGTTGACCAGAGTGGACACGACGTCAGGCCAGGTGGTTGAGTGCGTGTTGACCAGAGTGGAGTGCGTGTTGACCGACGTCAGGCCAGGTGGTTGAGTGCGTGTTGACCAGAGTGGACACGACGTCAGGCCAGGTGGTTGAGTGCGTGTTGACCAGAGTGGACACGACGTCAGGCCAGGTGGTTGAGTGCGTGTTGACCAGTGGACACGACGTCAGGCCAGGTGGTTGAGTGCGTGTTGACCAGAGTGGACACGACGTCAGGCCAGGTGGTTGAGTGCGTGTTGACCAGAGTGGACACGACGTCAGGCCAGGTGGTTGAGTGCGTGTTGACCAGAGTGGACACGACGTCAGGCCAGGTGGTTGAGTGCGTGTTGACCAGAGTGGACACGACGTCAGGCCAGGTGGTTGAGTGCGTGTTGACCAGAGTGGACACGACGTCAGGCCAGGTGGTTGAGTGCGTGTTGACCAGAGTGGACACGACGTCAGGCCAGGTGGTTGAGTGCGTGTTGACCAGAGTGGACACGACGTCAGGCCAGGTGGTTGAGTGCGTGTTGACCAGAGTGGACACGACGTCAGGCCAGGTGGTTGAGTGCGTGTTGACCAGAGTGGACACGACGTCAGGCCAGGTGGTTGAGTGCGTGTTGACCAGAGTGGACACGACGTGCCAGGTGGTTGAGTGCGTGACCAGAGTGGACACGACGTCAGGCCAGGTGGTTGAGTGCGTGTTGACCAGAGTGGACACGACGTCAGGCCAGGTGGTTGAGTGCGTGTTGACCAGAGTGGACACGACGTCAGGCCAGGTGGTTGAGTGCGTGTTGACCAGAGTGGACACGACGTCAGGCCAGGTGGTTGAGTGCGTGTTGACCAGAGTGGACACGACGTCAGGCCAGGTGGTTGAGTGCGTGTTGACCAGAGTGGACACGACGTCAGGCCAGGTGGTTGAGTGCGTGTTGACCAGAGTGGACACGACGTCAGGCCAGGTGGTTGAGTGCGTGTTGACCAGAGTGGACACGACGTCAGGCCAGGTGGTTGAGTGCGTGTTGACCAGAGTGGACACGACGTCAGGCCAGGTGTGGTTGAGTGCGTGTTGACCAGAGTGGACACGACGTCAGGCCAGGTGGTTGAGTGCGTGTTGACCAGAGTGGACACGACGTCAGGCCAGGTGGTTGAGTGCGTGTTGACCAGAGTGGACACGACGTCAGGCCAGGTGGTTGAGTGCGTGTTGACCAGAGTGGACACGACGTCAGGCCAGGTGGTTGAGTGCGTGTGACCAGAGTGGACACGACCAGGCCAGGTGGTTGAGTGCACCAGGAGTGGACACGACGTCAGGCCAGGTGGTTGAGTGCGTGTTGACCAGAGTGGACACGACGTCAGGCCAGGTGGTTGAGTGCGTGTTGACCACGTCAGGCCAGGTGGTTGAGTGCGTGTTGACCAGAGTGGACAGACGTCAGGCCAGGTGGTTGAGTGCGTGTTGACCAGAGTGGACACGACGTCAGGCCAGGTGGTTGAGTGCGTGTTGACCAGAGTGGACACGACGTCAGGCCAGGTGGTTGAGTGCGTGTTGACCAGAGTGGACACGACGTCAGGCCAGGTGGTTGAGTGCGTGTTGACCAGAGTGGACACGACGTCAGGCCAGGTGGTTGAGTGCGTGTTGACCAGAGTGGACACGACGTCAGGCCAGGTGGTTGAGTGCGTGTTGACCAGAGTGACACGACGTCAGGCCAGGTGGTTGAGTGCGTGTTGACCAGAGTGGACACGACGTCAGGCCAGGTGGTTGAGTGCGTGTTGACCAGAGTGGACACGACGTCAGGCCAGGTGGTTGAGTGCGTGTTGACCAGAGTGGACACGACGTCAGGCCAGGTGGTTGAGTGCGTGTTGACCAGAGTGGACACGACGTCAGGCCAGGTGGTTGAGTGCGTGTTGACCAGAGTGGACACGACGTCAGGCCAGGTGGTTGAGTGCGTGTTGACCAGAGTGGACACGACGTCAGGCCAGGTGGTTGAGTGCGTGTTGACCAGAGTGGACACGACGTCAGGCCAGGTGGTTGAGTGCGTGTTGACCAGAGTGGACACGACGTCAGGCCAGGTGGTTGAGTGCGTGTTGACCAGAGTGGACACGACGTCAGGCCAGGTGGTGAGTGCGGTTGACCAGAGTGGACACGACGTCAGGCCAGGTGGTTGAGTGCGTGACCAGAGTGGACACGACGTCAGGCCAGGTGGTTGAGTGCGTGTTGACCAGAGTGGACACGACGTCAGGCCAGGTGGTTGAGTGCGTGTTGACCAGAGTGGACACGACGTCAGGCCAGGTGGTTGAGTGCGTGTTGACCAGAGTGGACACGACGTCAGGCCAGGTGGTTGAGTGCGTGTTGACCAGAGTGGACACGACGTCAGGCCAGGTGGTTGAGTGCGTGTTGACCAGAGTGGACACGACGTCAGGCCAGGTGGTTGAGTGCGTGTTGACCAGAGTGGACACGACGTCAGGCCAGGTGGTTGAGTGCGTGACACGACCAGGCCAGGTGGTTGAGTGCGTGTTGACCAGAGTGGACACGGCCAGGCCAGGTGGTTGAGTGCGTGTTGACCAGAGTGGACACGACGTCAGGCCAGGTGGTTGAGTGCGTGTTGACACCAGGCCAGGTTGAGTGCGTGTTGACCAGAGTGGACACGACGTCAGGCCAGGTGGTTGAGTGCGTGTTGACCAGAGTGGACACGACGTCAGGCCAGGTGGTTGAGTGCGTGTTGACCAGAGTGGACACGACGTCAGGCCAGGTGGTTGAGTGCGTGTTGACCAGAGTGGACACGACGTCAGGCCAGGTGGTTGAGTGCGTGTTGACCAGAGTGGACACGACGTCAGGCCAGGTGGTTGAGTGCGTGTTGACCAGAGTGGACACGACGTCAGGCCAGGTGGTTGAGTGCGTGTTGACCAGAGTGGACACGACGTCAGGCCAGGTGGTTGAGTGCGTGTTGACCCAGAGTGGACAGGTGGTTGAGTGCGTGTTGACCGTGGACACAGGCCAGGTGGTTGAGTGCGTGTTGACCAGAGTGGACACGACGTCAGGCCAGGTGGTTGAGTGCGTGTTGACCAGAGTGGACACGACGTCAGGCCAGGTGGTTGAGTGCGTGTTGACCAGAGTGGACACGACGTCAGGCCAGGTGGTTGAGTGCGTGTTGACCAGAGTGGACACGACGTCAGGCCAGGTGGTTGAGTGCGTGTTGACCAGAGTGGACACGACGTCAGGCCAGGTGGTTGAGTGCGTGTTGACCAGAGTGGACACGACGTCAGGCCAGGTGGTTGAGTGCGTGTTGACCAGAGTGGACACGACGTCAGGCCAGGTGGTTGAGTGCGTGTTGACCAGAGTGGACACGACGTCAGGCCAGGTGGTTGAGTGCGTGTTGACCAGAGTGGACACGACGTCAGGCCAGGTGGTGTTGAGTCAGGCCAGGTGGTGAGTTGACCAGAGTGGACACGACGTCAGGCCAGGTGGTTGAGTGCGTGTTGACCAGAGTGGACACGACGTCAGGCCAGGTGGTTGAGTGCGTGTTGACCAGACCAGGCCAGGTGGTTGAGTGCGTGTTGACCAGAGTGGACACGACGTCAGGCCAGGTGGTTGAGTGCGTGTTGACCAGAGTGGACACGACGTCAGGCCAGGTGGTTGAGTGCGTGTTGACCAGAGTGGACACGACGTCAGGCCAGGTGGTTGAGTGCGTGTTGACCAGAGTGGACACGACGTCAGGCCAGGTGGTTGAGTGCGTGTTGACCAGAGTGGACACGACGTCAGGCCAGGTGGTTGAGTGCGTGTTGACCAGAGTGGACACGACGTCAGGCCAGGTGGTTGAGTGCGTGTTGACCAGAGTGGACACGACGTCCAGGTGGTTGAGTGCGTGTTGACCAGAGTGGACACGACGTCAGGCCAGGTGGTTGAGTGCGTGTTGACCAGAGTGGACACGACGTCAGGCCAGGTGGTTGAGTGCGTGTTGACCAGAGTGGACACGACGTCAGGCCAGGTGGTTGAGTGCGTGTTGACCAGAGTGGACACGACGTCAGGCCAGGTGGTTGAGTGCGTGTTGACCAGAGTGGACACGACGTCAGGCCAGGTGGTTGAGTGCGTGTTGACCAGAGTGGACACGACGTCAGGCCAGGTGGTTGAGTGCGTGTTGACCAGAGTGGACACGACGTCAGGCCAGGTGGTTGAGTGCGTGTTGACCAGAGTGGACACGACGTCAGGCCAGGTG
This sequence comes from Oncorhynchus keta, assembly GCF_023373465.1. Classification (NCBI taxonomy): domain Eukaryota; kingdom Metazoa; phylum Chordata; class Actinopteri; order Salmoniformes; family Salmonidae; genus Oncorhynchus; species Oncorhynchus keta. Next base: position 2,079,116 of record NC_068453.1, read on the forward strand.
GTTGAGTGCGTGTTGACCAGAGTGGACACGACGTCAGGCCAGGTGGTTGAGTGCGTGTTGACCAGAGTGGACACGACGTCAGGCCAGGTGGTTGAGTGCGTGTTGACCAGAGTGGACACGACGTCAGGCCAGGTGGTTGAGTGCGTGTTGACCAGAGTGGACACGACGTCAGGCCAGGTGGTTGAGTGCGTGTTGACCAGAGTGGACACGACGTCAGGCCAGGTGGTTGAGTGCGTGTTGACCAGAGTGGACACGACGTCAGGCCAGGTGGTTGAGTGCGTGTTGACCAGAGTGGACACGACGTCAGGCCAGGTGGTTGAGTGCGTGTTGACCAGAGTGGACACGACGTCAGGCCAGGTGGTTGAGTGCGTGTTGACCAGAGTGGACACGACGTCAGGCCAGGTGGTTGAGTGCGTGTTGACCAGAGTGGACACGACGTCAGGCCAGGTGGTTGAGTGCGTGTTGACCAGAGTGGACACGACGTCAGGCCAGGTGGTTGAGTGCGTGTTGACCAGAGTGGACACGACGTCAGGCCAGGTGGTTGAGTGCGTGTTGACCAGAGTGGACACGACGTCAGGCCAGGTGGTTGAGTGCGTGTTGACCAGAGTGGACACGACGTCAGGCCAGGTGGTTGACCAGAGTGGACACGCGTCAGGCCAGGTGGTTGACCAGAGTGGACACGACGTCAGGCCAGGTGGTTGAGTGCGTGTTGACCAGAGTGGACACGACGTCAGGCCAGGTGGTTGAGTGCGTGTTGACCAGAGTGACGTCAGGCCAGAGTGTGGACACGACGTCAGGCCAGGTGGTTGAGTGCGTGTTGACCAGAGTGGACACGACGTCAGGCCAGGTGGTTGAGTGCGTGTTGACCAGAGTGGACACGACGTCAGGCCAGGTGGTTGAGTGCGTGTTGACCAGAGTGACACGACGTCAGGCCAGGTGGTTGAGTGCGACGTCAGGCCAGGTTGACCAGACCAGAGTGGACACGACGTCAGGCCAGGTGGTTGAGTGCGTGTTGACCAGAGTGGACACGACGTCAGGCCAGGTGGTTGAGTGCGTGTTGACCAGAGTGGACACGACGTCAGGCCAGGTGGTTGAGTGCGTGTTGACCAGAGTGACACGACGTCAGGCCAGGTGGTTGAGTGCGTGACCAGAGTGACACGCCAGGCCAGGTGGTTGAGTGCGTGTTGACCAGAGTGGACACGACGTCAGGCCAGGTGGTTGAGTGCGTGTTGACCAGAGTGGACACGACGTCAGGCCAGGTGGTTGAGTGCGTGTTGACCAGAGTGGACACGACGTCAGGCCAGGTGGTTGAGTGCGTGTTGACCAGAGTGGACACGACGTCAGGCCAGGTGGTTGAGTGCGTGTTGACCAGAGTGGACACGACGTCAGGCCAGGTGGTTGAGTGCGTGTTGACCAGGAGTGGAGTGGACACGACGTCAGGCCAGGTGGTTGAGTGCGTGTTGACCAGAGTGGACACGACGTCAGGCCAGGTGGTTGAGTGCGTGTTGACCAGAGTGGACACGACGTCAGGCCAGGTGGTTGAGTGCGTGTTGACCAGAGTGGACACGACGTCAGGCCAGGTGGTTGAGTGCGTGTTGACCAGAGTGGACACGACGTCAGGCCAGGTGGTTGAGTGCGTGTTGACCAGAGTGACACGACGTCAGGCCAGGTGGTTGAGTGCGACCAGGCCAGGTGGTTGAGTGCGTGTTGACCAGAGTGGACACGACGTCAGGCCAGGTGGTTGAGTGCGTGTTGACCAGAGTGGACACGACGTGAGGCCAGAGTGGACACGACGTCAGGCCAGGTGGTTGAGTGCGTGTTGACCAGAGTGGACACGACGTCAGGCCAGGTGGTTGAGTGCGTGTTGACCAGAGTGGACACGACGTCAGGCCAGGTGGTTGAGTGCGTGTTGACCAGAGTGACACGACGTCAGGCCAGGTGGTTGAGTGCGTGTTGACCAGAGTGGACACGACGTCAGGCCAGGTGGTTGAGTGCGTGTTGACCAGAGTGGACACGACGTCAGGCCAGGTGGTTGAGTGCGTGTTGACCAGAGTGGACACGACGTCAGGCCAGGTGGTTGAGTGCGTGTTGACCAGAGTGGACACGACGTCAGGCCAGGTGGTTGAGTGCGTGTTGACCAGAGTGGACACGACGTCAGGCCAGGTGGTTGAGTGCGTGTTGACCAGAGTGGACACGACGTCAGGCCAGGTGGTTGAGTGCGTGTTGACCAGAGTGGACACGACGTCAGGCCAGGTGGTTGAGTGCGTGTTGACCAGAGTGGACACGACGTCAGGCCAGGTGGTTGAGTGCGTGTTGACCAGAGTGGACACGACGTCAGGCCAGGTGGTTGAGTGCGTGTTGACCAGAGTGGACACGACGTCAGGCCAGGTGGTTGAGTGCGTGTTGACCAGAGTGGACACGACGTCAGGCCAGGTGGTTGAGTGCGTGTTGACCAGAGTGGACACGACGTCAGGCCAGGTGGTTGAGTGCGTGTTGACCAGAGTGGACACGACGTCAGGCCAGGTGGTTGAGTGCGTGTTGACCAGAGTGGACACGACGTCAGGCCAGGTGGTTGAGTGCGTGTTGACCAGAGTGGACACGACGTCAGGCCAGGTGGTTGAGTGCGTGTTGACCAGAGTGGACACGACGTCAGGCCAGGTGGTTGAGTGCGTGTTGACCAGAGTGGACACGACGTCAGGCCAGGTGGTTGAGTGCGTGTTGACCAGAGTGGACACGACGTCAGGCCAGGTGGTTGAGTGCGTGTTGACCAGAGTGGACACGACGTCAGGCCAGGTGGTTGAGTGCGTGGACCAGGTGGTTGAGTGCGTGTTGACCAGAGTGGACACGACGTCAGGCCAGGTGGTTGAGTGCGTGTTGACCAGAGTGGACACGACGTCAGGCCAGGTGGTTGAGTGCGTGTTGACCAGAGTGGACACGACGTCAGGCCAGGTGGTTGAGTGCGTGTTGACCAGAGTGACCAGCCAGTGTTGACACGACGTCAGGCCAGGTGGTTGAGTGCGTGTTGACCAGAGTGGACACGACGTCAGGCCAGGTGGTTGAGTGCGTGTTGACCAGAGTGGACACGACGTCAGGCCAGGTGGTTGAGTGCGTGTTGACCAGAGTGGACACGACGTCAGGCCAGGTGGTTGAGTGCGTGTTGACCAGAGTGGACACGACGTCAGGCCAGGTGGTTGAGTGCGTGTTGACCAGAGTGGACACGACGTCAGGCCAGGTGGTTGAGTGCGTGTTGACCAGAGTGGACACGACGTCAGGCCAGGTGGTTGAGTGCGTGTTGACCAGAGTGGACACGACGTCAGGCCAGGTGGTTGAGTGCGTGTTGACCAGAGTGGACACGACGTCAGGCCAGGTGGTTGAGTGCGTGTTGACCAGAGTGGACACGACGTCAGGCCAGGTGGTTGAGTGCGTGTTGACCAGAGTGGACACGACGTCAGGCCAGGTGGTTGAGTGCGTGTGACCGTGGACACGACGTCAGGCCAGGTGGAGTGCGTGTTGACCAGAGTGGACACGAGGCCAGGTGGTTGAGTGCGTGTTGACCAGGCCAGGTGGTTGAGTGCGTGTTGACCAGAGTGGACACGACGTCAGGCCAGGTGGTTGAGTGCGTGTTGACCAGAGTGGACACGACGTCAGGCCAGGTGGTTGAGTGCGTGTTGACCAGAGTGGACACGACGTCAGGCCAGGTGGTTGAGTGCGTGTTGACCAGAGTGGACACGACGTCAGGCCAGGTGGTTGAGTGCGTGTTGACCAGAGTGGACACGACGTCAGGCCAGGTGGTTGAGTGCGTGTTGACCAGAGTGGACACGACGTCAGGCCAGGTGGTTGAGTGCGTGTTGACCAGAGTGGACACGACGTCAGGCCAGGTGGTTGAGTGCGTGTTGACCAGAGGCCAGGTGGGAGTGCGTGTTGACGACACGTCAGGCCAGGTGGTTGAGTGCGTGTTGACCAGAGTGGACACGACGTCAGGCCAGGTGGTTGAGTGCGTGTTGACCAGAGTGGACACGACGTCAGGCCAGGTGGTTGAGTGCGTGTTGACCAGAGTGGACACGACGTCAGGCCAGGTGGTTGAGTGCGTGTTGACCAGCCAGGTGGTTGAGTGCGTGTTGACCAGAGTGGACACGTCAGGCCAGGTGGTTGAGTGCGTGTTGACCAGAGTGGACACGACGTCAGGCCAGGTGGTTGAGTGCGTGTTGACCAGAGTGGACACGACGTCAGGCCAGGTGGTTGAGTGCGTGTTGACCAGAGTGGACACGACGTCAGGCCAGGTGGTTGAGTGCGTGTTGACCAGAGTGGACACGACGTCAGGCCAGGTGGTTGAGTGCGTGTTGACCAGAGTGGACACGACGTCAGGCCAGGTGGTTGAGTGCGTGTTGACCAGAGTGGACACGACGTCAGGCCAGGTGGTTGAGTGCGTGTTGACCAGAGTGGACACGACGTCAGGCCAGTGGTTGGTTCAGGCCAGTGCGTGTTGACCAGAGTGGACACGACGTCAGGCCAGGTGGTTGAGTGCGTGTTGACCAGAGTGGACACGACGTCAGGCCAGGTGGTTGAGTGCGTGTTGACCAGAGTGGACACGACGTCAGGCCAGGTGGTTGAGTGGGTGTTGACCAGAGTGGACACGACGTCAGGCCAGGTGGTTGAGTGTGTGTTGACCAGAGTGGACACGACGTCAGGCCAGGTGGTTGAGTGTGTGTTGACCAGAGTGGACACGACGTCAGGCCAGGTGGTTGAGTGTGTGTTGACCAGAGTGGACACGACGTCAGGCCAGGTGGTTGAGTGTGTGTTGACCAGAGTGGACACGACGTCAGGCCAGGTGGTTGAGTGTGTGTTGACCAGAGTGGACACGACGTCAGGCCAGGTGGTTGAGTGTGTGTTGACCAGAGTGGACCACGACGTCAGGCCAGGTGGTTGAGTGTGTGTTGACCAGAGTGGACACGACATCAGGCCAGGTGGTTGAGTGTGTGTTGACCAGAGTGGACACGACGTCAGGCCAGGTGGTTGAGTGTGTGTTGACCAGAGTGGACACGACGTCAGGCCAGGTGGTTGAGTGTGTGTTGACCAGAGTGGACACGACGTCAGGCCAGGTGGTTGAGTGTGTGTTGACCAGAGTGGACACGACGTCAGGCCAGGTGGTTGAGTGTGTGTTGACCAGAGTGGACACGATGTCAGGCCAGGTGGTTGAGTGTGTGTTGACCAGAGTGGACACGACGTCAGGCCAGGTGGTTGAGTGTGTGTGTTTATTGTATTCTTTTTTTCTTTTTTTTAACCTTTATTTTACTGGGCAAGTCAGTTAAGAACAAATTCTTGTTTTCAATGACAGACTAGGAACAGTGGGTTAACTGCCTTGTTCAGGGGCAGAATGACAGATTTTCACCTTGTCAGCTCGGGGATTTGATCTTGCAAACTTTCGGTTACTAGTCCAACGGTCTAACCACAAGGATACCTGCCGCCCGTGTGTGTGTATGTGTGTGTGTGTGTGTGTGTTGACCTGGGGGCAAGCGGGCCAGGTGGTTGCGGCGGATGTTGAGGTCTCGCAGCGAGTCCAGTCGACCAACCTGAGGAGGGAGTGTCTGGATATCATTACAACTCACGTCCTGGAGAGAGGGATGAGGAGAGAAAAGGAGAGGAAAAGGATGGCCTGGTTAAATGGTAATCAAACCACAACACAAATTCTACCAATCAGGGAAAAAAACAGGCAATTCAACATGGTGGTTTTGACATTGGAAAACATCACACGGCCAGATACCCACAGCCAATTAAGCCGTGTGTGTGTGTGTGTGTGTGTCTGTACTGACCAGTTCTGTGAGCTGTCGTAGTTGGCCCAGCTCTTCGGGAAGGGAGACCAGCTTGTTGTTACAAGCGATCAGGACCTTCAACGGCAGACTGCACACCGGGCTGGGCAGGGTCGACAACTGGTTCCGACTGGAATCCGGATTAAAGAGAAAGAAAGACAGGAGAGAAAATTGAAGTGGTGTTTTTTACTAAAGCCTTGGTAAATTCATGTCTCTATTCAAATTCAAATAATTGTGATGGTGGATGTTTTTATGTGTCCTGGCAAGACGGTGAATGTTACTGAATATCATCAAAACAAAAAGGAAGTCACTCTGTTCAACAATGTTCTGTTGCCACTGTCTGGGAAACAGGTTATGCCCAAACCAGATCAGCGCTTTCATTTGATGAATGAACATGGGTGTCTTCCCAAATGGCACCCTATTCCCTATTTAGTGCACTACTTTTGACCAGGGCCGATAGGGGTCAAATATGGTGTATGATATAAGGAATAGGATGCCTTTGGGATGTTGAGCATCTGTTTTAGGCATAAATAGATATGTACATCTGTATTTACTCTACTGTGTGCGTGTATCACCATATGCTCAAGTATGTGACGGCCTGTGTGTGTGTGTGTGTGTGTGTGTGTGTGTGTGTGTGTGTGTGTGTCAGAGGTAGAAAAAAGTACTCAAAAGTACTCTCACATACTTGAGTAAAAGTAAAAGCTATACAACATCAAAGTCCTTATATTAAGCAAACCAGACAGCACAATTTTTTTATTTCACATTTTTAAAATCACCCAGGTCTCTACTCAATTCTAATTTGTCTATTTTGTTGTGCGTTGATTGTTGGGGAAAAACTGGTCTACTGTAGGCTACACTACTTTCTTCAACGTCAACATTCCTTCAGAATTCTTAGCTTGCTGGCAAGGCCATCAGACTGTTAAACAGCCATCACGAGCACAGAGAGGCTGCTGCCTACATGCAGACTTGAAATCACTGGCCACTTTAATCATGTTTACATATCTTGAATTACTCACCTCATATGTATATACTGTATTGTATACTATCTATTGCATCTTAGCCTATCCTTCTCTGAAATTGCTCATCCATATATTTATATATTATTATTCCATTCCTTTACTTAGATGTGTGTGTACTAGGTTTTTGTTGTGAAACTGTTAGATATTTCTTCTTGGATATTACTGCATTGTCGGAACTAGAAGCACAAGCATTTCGCTACACTCTCATTAACATCTGCTAACCATGTGTACGTGACCAATAACATCCGATATGATTTTGAAGAGAATATGTCACTGAAAAAGTATCAAAAAAGGTGGATAATAAAAATGGAAGTTTCAGGGAAGAATGGACAGAAAAAGCATTAATCTTACCATCTTTCTCCAATGCCAAGCCAGCGTGTCTAATTTGCAATTAAAATGTTGCTGTATGCAAAGAATTCAATCTCAGACGTTAGAATGAATCTAAGCATGGTCCTTTCAAAGTGGTCTTCCTGCGCGAGACAGAGGCTCGACGCGGAAGCATTGAAGTGTTAACTCCACGCTACAAACACAGCAGCAGAATCCTCCTTCGTGGCCTGACCCAACAACAGGAGGTCACAAGTGCCTTTCCTAAAAGCGTCCTGGGTTCTAACCAAACACAACATGCCCTTCACAGACGCGGAGGTATTTAAACAGTGCATAGCGACAGTTTGAGGAAATGGCTAACCACACGTCTATGGACAGCATAATTGCGCCTGTCAAACAGATGGCCGTCGGTGTCAACTGCCGGCCTCCGCGTCCATGCACAGGCGGATGATGTGTACAGGATTGTTTTGGAGGGGCTGTCAGGCTGAGCATTTTCCCCTGGCTATTGATGAGAGTACTGACAACACCAATTTAGCACAGTGTGTGTGTGTGTGTGTGTGTGTGTGTGTGTGTGTGTGTGTGTGTGTGTGTGTGTCTGAACGTAGCATAGCCTCGTCAATGAATTGATGGTTGAGACATTGCAAGCCATTCACAAGTGTGTGCTGTGAGCGAGAGCTAAAAGATCTGATGGATAAAGTCATGCAGATAATCAACTTTGTCAGGGAGACATCAGGCACCCAAACATAGTATTTTCCGTAAGCAATTCAAACTGCGCATATTGAACATCGAAACAAATCAGCGATGCGCTCCGGAGTTCCAAGTCCGTGTGTGCATTTTGGGTGTCATGCTCAGATGAATTCAGCACAATAATATGACACGGTACAAATCTGTACAAATCTGTCGTTCTGCCCCTGAACAGGCAGTTAACCCACTGTTCCGAGGCCGTCATTGAAAATAAGAATTTGTTCTTAACTGACTTGCCTAGTTAAATAAAGGTACAATTAAAAAATAAAGTAACTTGCATTTTATGTGCTAACAATGTTTGGATCGACTTACACCTACCTACCTGCGAGTCCTCCTTTCCCTCTATGACCGCAATAAAGACTCACGACAGGAACCGGCTTTCACATAAGTCAATCAAGGCCTACTTGCGTATTAAAATGACATCCATCTCACCCGACATCCACAAGACGGTGTCGTAAATTCAGTGGCCTATATGACGGTAGGTAGTAAATACTAACATTGTTGTGATTGCTTATACAGGGCTATTAAGGTCTCAAGTATTTTCTGTTCTGTCTTTACAGGAGCGGGCTATCCCCACATTCAGCCATTCAACGCCTTTTATTCTTTCAATTATTGTAGGATGCTACATTTTTGGCCAGTTGCTATTATAAGTAGGCCACCTAATATATATATTTTTAAACACTTCTATTAGGCCATTTTATTTTCTTGTGAACGTTTCTGTTAAGCCTCATAACGGTCTGCGGTAGGCTAAGTTATTTTATATAGGCCAAGAATCTGAGAAAAGAGACGCCAATTATAAGCCCTCTTGTTGTTTGTCACGTCGAATGAAGATTATTGTTGAAATGAATTGCCTGACTGGTCTCCATCTGTTGCTGTGCAACACTTACACAACAAGCTAGCTATATGTTCAGCACCAGGCGCTGTTCACCCATTGATTGCAGCTTTACGATTCAGCACAAAATTGTATGCTGCCTGCTTTATTACTTGACTTTCTGCATTCTCTCTTCTCATGAATGAAGTGTGAACGTAACTTTTGCATTATTTAGGGATACTCTGCTCCACACTATACCATCTTATTTTGTCATGAACTGAAATTAGGCAAACTTTTCTAAGTATTAGCAACCAGGAAATCACGGAGCAATTTCTGCATCGTGCAACGAAGTAGTTTACACCACTGGTGTGTGTGTGTGTGTGTGTGTGTGTGTGCACGCCCATTACCTTATGTTCAGGTAGGTGAGGGCCTGGAGATTGAGAAGACTCTCAGGCAGCGAGCGCAGGCAGTTCTGGTAGAGCTGCAGGTGTTCCAAAGAGACAAACATACACACCTCCACGGGCAGCTCTGGCAGACGGTTACGGGACAGGTCTAAACAAGGAGAGAGAGAGAGACGTAGATGTCATGCCACTGTTTATTTCATTCATTTATTTCACCCTTTATTTAATCACGTGAGTTGTTTTGTGTCCAAACTTTTAGGTGTCCTCACGTTGGGGCAGTTTGACAGACATTTTCTATTGCGACCCTTATTTTACCAAGTTGGTTGAGACATTCTACATTTACTGCCATCTTGGGGGCTGGCAAGGATGGCTTTTGGCCAGGATGGCAAGAAAGGCTGTGTTGGGGATGTGGCCAGGGTTGTATTCACTAGGTACCAAATGGAAGAAAGCGTACTGAAACGGAGTGATTACTTTAACTAATGAATAAAACTCAGGACATCAGGGCCCAACCCCTACGACATGTGCCAAGGGATATGTAAGAACATTGGTTGTATTCTCAACTGAAGGATGGCACCATTTACAGGGCAGTATTCCCAGTGACTGTCATGAGGAAACCCTAAACAGCACCTACATTATTACCATGTGTTCTGTAGGCCTAAATGGTCCCTAATGAAGTGTTTTTCCCTCAACAACCTACACACAAAAATATATTTAGATAAAAACAGTTATAATAATATCACATTTATGTAAGTATTCAGACCCTTTACTCAGTACTTTGTTGAAGCACCCTTGGCAGCGATTACAGCATCGAGTATTTTTGGATATGACACTACAAGCCTGGCACACCTGTATTTGGGGAGTTTCTCCCATTGTTCTCTGCAGATCCTCTTAAGCTCTGTCAGGTGGGATGGGGAGCATCGCTGCACAGATATTTTCAGGTCTCTCCAGAGATGTTGGATTGGGTTCAAATCAGGGCTCTGGCTGGGCCCCTCAAGGACATTCAGAGACGTGTCCTGAAACCACTCCTGCGCTGTCTTGGTTGTGTGCTTAGGGTTGTTGTCCTGTTGAAAGGTGAACCTTTCTCCCAGTCTGAGGTCCTGAGCACTCTGGAGCAGGGTTTCATCAATGATCTCTGTACTTTGCTCTGTTCATCTTTCCCTGACTCGTCTCCCAGTCCCTGCCAGTGAAAAACATCCCCACAGCATGATGCCACCACCACAATGCTTCACCGTAGAGATGGTGCCAGGTTTCCTCCAGACGTGACGCTTGGTATTCAGACTAAAGAGTTCAATCTTAGTTTCATCAGAGCAGAGAATCTTGTTTCTCATGGTCAGAGTCCTTTGGGGGCTGTCACTCAAAGCGGGCTGTCATGTGCCTTTTACTGAGGAGTGTCTTCCGTCTGGACACGCTACCATAAAGGCCTGATTGGTTGAGTGCTGCAGAGATGGTTGTCCTTCTGGAAGGTCCTCCCATCTCCACAGAGGAACTCAGGAGCTCTGTCAGAGTGACCATCAGGCTCTTGGTAACCTCCCTGACCAAGGCCCTTCACCGATTGCTCAGTTTGGCGAGGCGGTGAGGTCTAGGAAGAGTCTTGGTGGTTCCAAACTTCCATTTAAGAACAATAGAGGCCCCTGTGTTCTTGGGGACCTTCAATGCGGCAGACATTATTTGGTACCCTTCTCTAGATCTGTGCCTCGATTACAATCCTGTCTCGGAGCTCTATGGACAATTCCCTCAACCTCATGGTTTGGTTTTTGCTCTGGCATGCACTGTCAACTGTGGGACTTATATAGACTATAAGTCGGACGATTAATTGGAATGGCCGATTAATTAGGGACAATTTCAAGTTTTCATAACAAATCGGCGATTACATTGCATTCAACAAGACTGTGTGGCAGGCTGACTACCTGTTATGCGAGTGTAGCAAGGAGCCAAGGTAAGTTGCTGGCTAGCATTAAACTTATCTTTTAAAAAACAATCAATCTTCACATAATCACTAGATAACCACACATGGTTGATGATATTACTAGGTTAACTAGCTTGTCCTGCATTGCATATAATTAATGCGGTGCCTGTTAATTTATCATCAAATCACAGCCGACCTCGCCAAACGGGGGATGATATAACAAAAGCGCATTCACAATCGTTGCACGAATGCACCTAACTATCAACATCAATGCCTTTCTTAAAATCAACACACAAGTGTATTTGAAACTTTCAAAGTTCTTGAAATGCTCCACATTGATTGACCTTAAAGTAATGATGGACTGTCGTTTCTCTTTGCTTATTTGAGTTATACGGCTATCTTCCGTATACCACCCCTACCTTGTCACAACACAACTGATTGGCTCAAATGCATTAAAAGGAGGGGGTGGGGGGTCTTCCTGGGGCATACATACACGTTTGTTTGTTTTTTTGCAGTGGCAGCTTCGATGTCACCGCCGGTAAATGCATATAGGGGAAACACACGGTTATTGTGACCATTTCACCACATTATCATGCAGTTTATACATAAACGGTTCCAAGAATTGGCTTGCATCTAGTCACTAGCTTAGCCAACAGAGTGGAACTGTAGGGGGTAGGCCAGCTATTGTTTTGGCGATTGAGGGTGGGAAATAGCGAATGGGGATTTTGCTATCCCATTCCCAAGCGTATGCCTTCATTTTCTCCACTGCTAATTGTGAAGTAATGCTGTGATAAGATCTCCAGCATTCACCTCTAGTTCTCATCGACAGCAGTAGTTATTACACAGTTCTTTTAATAAACCACTCATTCTGACAATGTGTTTTATTTGGTGTGTCCTGGTCACACAGATACTTTGCTGTGTGACCAGGACTTTCATTTTAGGAGCATATTGTGCCTAGGAAAGAAATCTCCCAGATAATAATTGTTGTAATGATAAGGTTTCACTGTACTGTTGTGTCCCAGTGCACTAGAGAAAAAGCGAGTGCAGATTCGTTAGCGTCATTACTACATATGACTGCTTTTAATAATCAAATGTATTTACAGGGTTACATATTAGTTTCCAGGGCACAACATGTGCTTCAGAAGTATCTAGAATTCAGATAAGCCAAATATAGGCTGTGTCACAAACCCCCAAAAAGTATGGTGCTCCTAAATGTGTGTGTCAGACATTCCTGCCTAATAATAACATAACTAAAAATAAATGCAAACGCTAATACAAAAACAGTCTGATGTCACCCAGCCTGCAAATATAAGGAACTCCTTTGAAGCTATTGGTGCTGTAGGCTGAAGCATATAGCATGCTAGCCGCTAAAAACCATGAGGTCTAAATCAGTCATGTGCATCTTGTTTTCTGGTTGTAGGCCTAAACGTTGTTTTGGGTAGGTCATCTGACTTTGCTAAGTGCGTACAGTCATGCGTGTCATCGGTTTTCTGTATAACATCTCTCGTCTCAATGGAGCATTCAATGAATCATCATTCAAAAACATAGTTTTGGGCCTCATTGTGCTTTGTTATTGTACAACTTTGTGGTCGACTTCTTAACTGTAGGATATATCTGACTCCAGTCAACTCCTGGGATGATGGCCTTCTAGGTAGAGTTCCTCCGTCCATTGTCTGTGTTCATTTGCCCATCTTAATCTTTTATTTTTATTGGCCAGTCTGAGATATGGCTTTTTCTTTGCAACTCTGCCAAGAAGGCCAGCATCCCGGAGTCGCCTCTTCACTGTTGATGTTGAGACTGGTGTTTTGTGGGTACTATTTAATTAAGCTGCCAGTTCAGGACTTGCGAGGAGTCTGTTTCTCAAACTAGACACTAATGTACTTGTCAAATCCTGCAGTGCCAGATGTGTCCCCCTGCTTAAGCCAGTACATGTCCAGGCCCGTCTGAAGTTTGCTTGAGAGCATTTGGATGATCCAGAAGAAGATTGGAGAATGTCATATGGTCAGATGAAACCAAATTAGAACTTTTTGGTAAAAACTCAACTTGTCGTGTTTGGAGAACAAAGAATGCTGAGTTGCATCCAAAGAACACCATACCTACTGTGAAGCATGGGGGTGGAAACATCATGCTTTGAGGCTATTTTTCTGCAAAGGGACCAGGACGACTGATCCGTGTAAAGGAAAGAATGAATGGGGCCATGTATCGTGAGATTTTGAGTGAAAACCTCCATCAGCAAGGGCATTGAAGATGAAACGTGGCTGGGTCTTTCAGCATGACAATGATCCCAAACAAACCGCCCGGGCAACGAAGGAGTGGCTTCGTAAGAAGCATTTCAAGGTCCTGGAGTGGCCTTGCCAGTCTCCAGATCTCAACCCCATAGAAAATCTTTGGAGGGAGTTGAAAGTCCGTGTTGCCCAGCAACAGCCCCAAAACATCACTGCTCTAGAGGAGATCTGCATGGAGGAATGGGGCAAAATACCAGCAACAGTGTGTGAAAACCTTGAAGACTTACAGAAAACGTTTGACCTCAGTCATTGCCAACAAAGGGTATATAACAAAGTATTAAGATAAACTTTTGTTATTGACCAAATACGTATTTTCCACCCTAATTTGCAAATAAATTCATTTCTGGATTTTTTTCTCATTTTGTCTGTCATGGTTGAAGTGTACCTATGACGAAAATTACAGGCCTCTCATCTTTTTAAGTGGGAGAACCTGCACAATCGGTGGCTGACTAAATGCATTTTTTGCCCCACTGTATATCCAGGAGAGCCAAAGTTCCAACAGCTGGACCTAAAAAAGTGTATAAGAGATCATACAAATATTTTGCTGTGACTTATCTGGATGTTGTTCAAAATATTTGTTGGTCTGATGTGATTAATGAGGAGCATCCAGACCCTGCACTTGATGAATTTATGAAATTGCTTCTTCTAATTATTGATAAACGTGCACCTGTTAAGAAACTGGCTGTTAGAAAATGAGTGGCTAATAAGTCTGGCGGCACATCTTGGCTCTGGCTGGGCCCCTCAAGGACATTCAGAGATTTGTCCAGAAACCAGTCCTTGGGGTCATTGTCCTGTTCACCCCAGTCCTGCATGCTCTGGAGCAGGTTTTCATCAAGGATCTCTGTACTTTGTTCTGTTCATCTTTCCCTCGATCCCGACTGGTCTCCCAGTCCCCACCACTGAAAAACATTCCACAGCATGATGCTGCCACCACCATGCTTCACCATAGGGATGGTGCCAGGTTTCCTCCAGACATGATGCTTGGCATTCAGGCCAAAGAGTTCAATCTTGGTTTCATCAGACCAGATAATCTTGTTTCTCATGGTCCGAGAGTCCTTTATGAGACTTTTGGAAAACTAAGCGGGGTGTCATGTGCCTTTTACTGAGGAGTGGCTTCCGTCTGGCCACTCTACCATTAAGGTTTGAATAGTGGAGTGGTGCAGAGAAGGTTGTCTTCTGGAAGGTTCTCCCATTTCCATAGAGGAACTTCAGAGCTCTATCAGAGTGACCATTGGGCTCTTGGTAATCACCCTGACCAAGGCCCTTCTCCCCTGATTGCTCAGTTTGGCCAGGCAGCCAGCTCAAGGAAGAGTCTTGGTGGTTCCAAGCTTCTTCCATTTAAGAATGATGGAGGCCACTGTGTTCTTGGGGACCTTCAATGCGTACCCTTCCCCAGATCTGTGCCTCAACACAATCCCGTCTCGGAGCTATACGGACAATTCCTTCGACCTCACGGCTTGGATTTTGCTCTGACATGCACTGTCAACTGTTGGACATTATATAGACAGGTGTGTGCGCCTTTCCAAATCATGTCCAATCATTTGAAATTACCACAAGAGGACTCAAGGATGATCAATTTAAACAGGATGCACCGAAGCTCAATTTCATTATGGAGTATTGTGTGTAGATTGAGGATTTATTTATTTATTTAACCCTTGTGTTGTCTTACGGGTCAAAAATAACACGCAACTATGTTTAACAGCAGAGAAGCTTTTTTCAACTTGAAATTTGATTACTTTTCCCAGAGTGACCCCAACATTAGAAAAAGTGAAACATTGCCTTTGTTAATATTTCCATGAAAGCTGTACACCACCAGGGTACAAAGATTGTCTTAAGGTCATTTTTGATCCGGCAGTTATAAGATAATTTAAACACCACAAAGAGACACACACACACAAACAATGATAAATTGAGATTGTATGTGCTACTGATTGAACTCAGCCAGCTGCTCCTGAAGAGGAAGATCACCATGGTTGGCACAGTTGGAAAGAACAAGCCTGAGCTCCCCCCTGCACTCCTCACAACAAGGGGGAGAGGTCTCAAAGTTTGCCTTCATCCCCATCACCACTCTAGTTTCTTACATCCCAAAGAGGAGCAAGAATGTGGTCCTCCTGAGCACACTGCACAAAACGGCTGAGATCAGTAATCATATGGACATGAAGCCAGCCATCATCCTGGACTACAACAACAAAGGAGGCATGGACAACCTGGACAATGTGATTGGAACATACAGCTGCAGGAGGATGACTGCCCGCTGGCCCCTGGTCATTTTCCATAACAACATTGATGTGTCCTCATACAATGCCTTCGGGATATAGAACAAGATCAACCCTACCTGGATTCCTTGTTCAGCGGAACAAGATGAGGGTGTTCCTGGAGCTGCTGGGAAAGGCACTTGTCACCCCCCACATTCAAAGAAGGGAGCGCCTCCCCCACACAGCAGCCTCTGCAGCGCTTGTGAAAGCTGTTCAGGGGGCTGACTCTTGTCCTGATCCACTTGAGGCTGCAGCTGGGGCAGGCAAGAGGAGGAGATGCCAATTCTGCCCCAAAGAAGGACTGTAAAACAAATACTATGTGCTGCACATGTGAGAAATTCATCTGCAAAGTCCACGCACACACACACTTGCATGGGAGTAGACTAGTATTTTGTAGTTTAATTCCTCATTGTACAGTATAAGAAATCACTATTTGCCCCAAAAAAGTCCAAGATTATTATTGTTTCACTTCAATAAAATGCATTCAAAACTACTAAGTGCTATCACTTGCACACAAAATTCACCTATGCAGTAACTTTTGCAATAATAATCCTCTACTTTAGTAAAAAAGAAAACTATAATGACAGGTGTGTTGTAATAAAAACAAGTGGTGTCTACTGATTAAATGCAGTCTTTCTGCATTGTGAAGAGGGAAAACCCAGATACTCAAAGTTTGTGAATTACAGGTTGTTTCTCCATGCAAAATAGATTTGGGGTTTACAATTCAATTAAGCTGCTTTATTTTAGGGGTTTAGTGAAGACGGGTCATTTTTTTTACCCTTAGGACAATGGGAGTATACAGAAATGTAAGACTACACAAGGGTTAATCCATTTTAGAATAAGGTTGTAAAGTAACAAAATGTGGAAAGGGGGCTGAATACTTTCCGAATGCATTGTATGTATCTATACTGAACAAAAATAAAACGCAACAGGCAAATATTACAACGATTTTACAGTTCATATAAAAGAAAATCTGTCAATTTGAATAAATTCATGACTTCAACGCACTGGCGAAAAAGTACTGAAAAATGTTCCTCTTTCATAAACGTTGTACATATGCTTGCAACATGGGGCCATGCAGAAATATGAGGTAATGAAGGCGGATGAATGGCACGACATAGGGCCTCAGGATCTCCTCACGGTATCTCTGTGCATTCAATTGCCATAGATAAAATGTAATTGTGTTGTCCGTAGCTTATGCCTGGCCATACCATAACCCCACCGCCACCATGGGGCACTCTGTTCAGAACGTTAACATCAGCAAACCACTCGCCCGCACGATGCCATATACACGTGGCCTGCGGTGGAGGCCGGTTGGACATACAAGCAAAATCTCTAAAACGACATTGGGAGGCAGCTTATGGTAGAGAAATTAACATGACATTCTCTGGCAACAACTCTGGTGGACATTCCTGCAGTCAGTTGCAAGCCAATTGCAAGCTCCCTCAAAATTTGAGGCATCCGTGTTATGTGACAAAACTGCACATTTTAGAGTGGCCTTTTATTGTCAACAGCACAAGATGCACCTGTGTAATGATCATGCTGTTTAATCAGCTTATTGATATGCCACACCTGGGTTTTTAGACAGACAGACCTATCTATACACACACACACACACCAAACTGGGAAAGTCAATAAACATGTCTGTGGAAATGTAATGATCTGTTTGTCATGCGCAACAACGGGATACTGCTAGCAGCATTTTAGCCACAGACTTATGTGCAAGCTGTCTAGTCTGTTTTACACATGTGCAATGAGCATAAAAAGATGCATTTATAAGGCATTGTGAACTCATTCTCATTTTGAGAAATAAGCTGTTTTTATCCAGATAGGCCACTTGATTTCAACATCTAAACCAAGTGAACAGGCTGTTATTCAAACAGTTGAAGACGGACAGGAGGGTGTATCCATAACAGTTCAACTGTTCCCCCTAAAAGTGAGTTGCCCCCCCACCCAAATCAGAATAGACTCAATTCATCAGGGCCTGGACTGAGCAAAGGTGCTGAAAGGAATGCTGGCCCATGTTGACTCCATTGCTTCCCACAGTTATATCAAGTTGGCTGGATGTCCTTTGGGTGGTGGACCATTCTTGATACAAACGGGAACTGTTAAGCGTGAAAACCCCGGCAGGGTTGCAGTTCTTGACACAAACCGGTGCACCTGGCACCCACTACCATACCCTGTAAATAGGCACACTTGCTCATTCACCCTCTGAATGGCACACATACACAATCCATGTCTCAAGGCTTTAAAAAAAATCCTTCTTTAACCTGACTCCTCTTCATCTACACTGATTGAAGTGGTTTTAACAAGTGACATCGATAAGGGATCATAGATTTCACCTGGATTCACCTCATCAGTCTATGTCATGGAAAGAGGTGTTCATAATGTTTTGTCCACTCAGTGCATACAAGTTGGCAAGTCTTGAAATATAAAGATTAGGTGGCTACTTACCTGCACATGGGCTGGTGCTTTAGAGATTGTTTATGAGACCCGTGTTAATTTTCTATAAGGACTGCTACAATAAGTTGGTCATTATTAGGGGATTGCATTGCGCATGGTTCTGGTCATTTTTATTAACAAAAATGTCATAGACAAACTTGAAAGTCAGATCAGTGAGTGATTATTGAAAAATTATTTTGAGAGCATTTTAAAAGGGAGGTATATATTGTGAATCACTAATAAGTTAGAAAAAAATAATAATATTGAGATACATAGGCCATATCGCCCTGCATACAGCTCTGGGCTCCCGAGTGGCGCAGCAGTCTAACCATCACGTGCATGATGATTTTGTACCCCCACACCAGACACGATCAGGACACGCAGCTTGAAATATCAAAACAAACTGAGCCAGTTATATTAATTTGAAGGTCGAAAAGCATTAAACATTTATGGTAAGTTTTTTAAAACATTAATGGTAATTTATCCTGAAATGCACTAGGTGCTCTACTACAACGATAAAACAGTAAACCAAATTAGTTTCCGACTGGAGTGTGGACCTAAATTCACCACCCACGTGGGTATATGCTCCTAAATGATGGGAAAGGCCGGATTTGCAACGTGTTGAGTGTCACAAATATAATCAATTTCTATTTTAGAGCCTGGCCACACAGACGCTCGCTGACGTGGGCGAGCAGTGTGGGTGCAATGATTGAATAACATGTGTACATTTATTTTGCAACGCTTGTGGACGCGATGTGTCCAATCTGGTCAGCATGTTAGGCACTGCATCTCAGTGCCAGAGGCTTTACTACAGACCCTGGTTCGATTCCAGGCTGTATCAGAAAGGGCCGTAAATTGGTTGTCCCATAGGGCAGCGCACAATTGGCCCAGCGTCGTCTGGCTTAGGGTTTGGTCAGGGTAGGCAGTCATTGTAAATAATAATTTGTTCTTAACTGACTAGCCACGTTTAAAAAATAAATAAATACATTTATAAAAAACAGTACATATTAAGCTGAAAAAAAATCTTGGTCTACCGAGTCTTTTCTTCTGACCAATCAATTGGCCGACATTTTAAAACATGTATTTTTCCATTTATAGGACACACCCTATGCGTTTTAATACAATTCTCTATACTGAAAAAAAAACTATAAAACAGAAAACGTAACAATTAAAGATTTTGCTGAGTTACAGCTCATATAAAGAAATGAGTCAATTCAAATTAATTAATTAGGCCCAAATCTATGGATTTCACATGACTGGGCAGTGGCACAGTGTGAGGGAGTAGGGCCCAGCCACTCTGAATAAGTTTGTATCCACAAAAGGGCTTTATTACAGACAGAAATATACCTCCGCACACCAACTTTCCTCCCTCTGATGATTCCACAGGTGAGGAAACCAGATTTGGGGGTCCTGGGCTGGTATGGTTACACATGGTCAGCGGTTGTGAGCCTGGTTGGATGTACTGCCAAATTCACTAAAACAAAGTTGGAGGCGGCTTGTGATAGAGAAAGTAACATTAAATTATCTGGCAACAGCTCTGGAGGACATTCCTGCAGTCAGCATGCCAATTGCACACACCCTCAAAAACATGAGACATCTGTGGCACTGGGTTGTGACAAAACTGCACATTTTAGAGTGAATTTTGTCCCCAGCACCTGCGTAATGATCATGCTGTTTAATCAGGTTATTGATAAACCACACGTGCCAGATGGATGGATTATATTGGCAAAGGAGAAATGCTCATTAACAGCGATGTAAACTAATTTTAGCAAAAAATGTAAAGAAATAAGCTTTTGATGCATATGGAACATTTCTGTGATCTTTTATTTCAGCTCATGAAACATGGGATGAGCACTTTACATGTTGTGTTTATATTTTTGTTCAGTGTAGATGTACAGAGGTTGTCTAATGTTTTAAGCACACTGTTTGATTAAATAATTAAAACACAAATGTCTCAAGAGGGAGCCAGAGATCAATCTAGCCCAACCAGAAGAAGAAAAACCTGTGCCCGAGCCTCCCGCTACTGCTGGCCTTCACAGATTCTGCCGTTACGCTCCAGAAGTTGCCGGGAATAGGCTACGCCAAGGGTCTGCAACCTTGTCCATTTTGGAGCACCAATTTATTTGACTATTTCAAATGATCTGCATGCCAGTTATGATTTTCATATCGGTTATGATTTTCATATGCACATTTCGTGGAAGAGTTACATTTCATTAATAGTCTTTGTATGTCAAAATCATTGTCATGTGGTTAATATAATTGTATCTAAAAAAAAATGACAAATCTAAAAAGTTACTTGTGTTGCCATTGCAACTACAGTTGAAGTCGGAAGTTGACATACACATTAGCCAAATACATTTAGATTCTGTTTCACAATTCCTGACATTTAATCCTAGCAGAAACTCCCTGTCTAAGGTCAGTTGGGATCACCACTATTTTAAGAACGTGAAATATCAGAATAATAGTAGTGAGAATGATTTTTCAGATATAATTTTTCATCACATTCCCAGTGGGTCAGAAGTTTACATACACTCAAGTTGTATTTGGTTGCATTGCCTTAAAATGGTTTAACTTGGGTCAAACATTTCAGGTAACCTTCCATAAGCTTCCCACAATAAATTGGGTGAATTCTGGCCCATTCCTCCTGAGCTGGTGTAACTGAGTCAGGTTTGTAGGCCTCCCAAGCTCACACATGCTTTTTCAGTTCTGCCCACACTTTTTCTACAGGAGTGGGGTCAGGGCTTTGTGATGGCCACTCCAATACCTTGACTTTGTTGTCCTTAAGCCATTTTGCCACAATTTTGGAAGAACGTGTCAGGTCATTGTCCATTTGGAAGACCCATTTGCGACCAAGCTTTAACTTCCTGACTGATGTCTTGAGGTGGTTTCAATATATCCACAATTTCCCTGCCTCACGCAGCAAAGCACCCCCCCATACTGAATGCTGCCACCCCCGGGCTTCACGGTTGGGATTGTGTTCTTCAGCTTGCAAGCCTCACCACTTTCCTCTAACATAACGATGGTCATTACAGCCAAGCAGTTTTATTTTTGTTTCACCAGACCAGACAACATTTCTCCAGCAAGTACGATCTTTGTCCCCATGTGCAGTTGCAAACCGTAGACTGTTTTTTATGGCGGTTTTGGAGCAGTGGCTTTTTAGTGTCGATATAAGACTCATTTTACTATCAATATAGATACTTTTTTACCGGTTTCCTCAATCATCTTCACACGGTTCTTTGCTGCTGTTCTGGGATTGATTTGCACTTTTCGCACAAAAGTACATTCATCTCCAGGAGACAGAACGCGTCTCCTTCCTGAGCGGTATCACGGCTGCGTGGTTCCATGGTGTTTATACTTGCGTACTATTGTTTGTATAGATTAACGTGGTACCTTCAGGCATTTGGAAATTGCTCCCAAGGATGAACCAGACTTGGAGGTTATTTTTTTCCCCTGAGGTCTTGGCTGATTTATTTTGATTTTCCCATGATGTCAAGCAAAGAGGCATTGAGTTTGAAGGTAGGCCTTGAAATACATCCACAGGTACACCTCCAATTGAGTCAAATGGCTTCTAAAGCCATGACATCATTTTTTTGAATTTTCCAAGCTGTTTAAAGGCACAGTCAATTTAGTGTATGTAAACTTCTGACCCACTGGAAATGTGATACAGTAAATTACAAGTGAAATAATCTGTCTAAAACAATTGATGGAAAAATGACTTGTGTCATGAATAAAGTAGATATCCTAACAGACTTGTCAAAACTATAGTTTGTTAACAAGAAATTTGTGGAGTGTTTGAAAAACGAGTTTTAATGACTCCAACCTAAGTGTATGTAAACTTCCGACTTCAACTGTATGAAAAAAATTGCCTACATATAGCCAACAAATACAAACATTGCAGCCTGCAGGAAGAACATTTCTTGATTAAAAAAAAATATATATATATATATATATATATCCCAGTGTACTCATGGCATGTCTGCAACAATCTTGAAACATTGTATCAACTGTGTCCAGCTGAAGCTTGTGCTAGCAAACTTGCAACCGTTTATAAAATATTCTGGGCCCTCAGTTTCATGAGCTCGGGACAGTCACAGCTGTAGGCTATTTGTGCAAGAGATAACAAGTAAATCAGGTATTTTATGAAGTTTCCACTGTATCAGAGTATTACATTTCTCCCTTTCATGCCAAGTGGTTATCGAAAGGGAGAGCTGGAAATATTTTTCAAATACATTGAGGAACTACTGTCATTCTCAAATGGATGTAAAAACAGACATTCTTTACTTGCTGTTTGAGGTGAAATATGTTTTTGAGAAGCGCCACAGCACATTAGTGGTGGTGACAGAAATACTAAATCAGACATCCCCAAATGGTAACATTTATAGGCATACATTTGCGTGCAGGACAGGTAGCCTAGGCCTACTTCGATAGGTCTACTTCCATATGCGTAATCAGGTGTACATCCTGATTCAACATTGACAAGAGCGCTCCAAACAAAAGACAATGAATCAATTGACAAAACTCATAAATGTAATAAAATAACCAAAACCTGTAGGATATAGGTTTGTGAGCTCTGCAAACAATGTGTGAACTCCAACAATGAGAACAGTAAACGACTGTAATAATAATAATAGTAATAATAACAACAACAGAACTAACAAAAATTACCATAACCAAACAAACATGGCTGATTAGAAATGATGGGAATTAACAGTAAATGCAGGCTACTAATGGAAATATGTAGTGGTGGTTCCAGGGGTCCCCAAACTTTTTATAGACCCGTACCCCTTTAAACACTCAACCTCCAGCCCCCTCTAGCACCAGGATGAGCGCAATCATTGTAAGCCCCCTGTATGATAAATTTATTAAACATAAGAATGGAGTGAGTTGTCGTCACAACCAGAGCTCTTATAGGACCAGGGCACAAATAATATAATAAATCAATTTGCTCTTTATTTAACCATCTTACATATATAACCTTATTTGTTCATAAAAAAACGTGAATAACTCACCACAGGTTAATGAGAAGGGTGTGCTTGAAAGGATGCACATAACTGCAATGTTGGGTTGTGCTTTTTACTATAAGAAACTCGTCATCATGCAAGCAGTCAGACAAGTGAAAATAACAGTCAGTAAAGTAAACTTTAAGCTTGTCTCCCAATTTAAAGAATTGAATAGAATTCACTGGCTTGTATGCGAAGCAGTAATTGTTTCAAAACATTGCCTGACATGTTACTGATACATCATGAAACAGTGTTGTTTGATGAAGGCATTGTCTGTATAGTTTTTTGCCCCCCCCCCCATCATCATTGTTCACCATATAAGACGCCTCTAGCCCCTTCTTATTAAATGGCATTTGCTGCTTTTATACATACCGTTCAAAGTTTGGGGTTACTTACATATGTCCTTGATTTTGAAAGGAAATACAATTTTTTGTCCATTAAAATAACATCAAACTGACCCGAAATACAGTGTAGACATTGTTAACGTTGTAAATGACTATATCGTACCTGGAAACGGCTGATATTTAATGGAATATCTACATAGGCGTGCAGAGGCCCATTATCAGCAACCATCACTCCTGTGTTCCAATAGCACGTTGTGTTAGCTAATAATTTTAAAAGGATAATTGATCATTATTAAAACCTTTTGCAATTATGTTAGCACAGCTGAAAATTGTTGTTCTGATTAAAGAAGCAATAAAACTGGCCTTCTTTATAGTTGAGTATCTAGAGCATCAGCATTTGTGGGTTCGATTACCGGCTCAAAATGTCCAGAAACAAAGCAATTTCTTCTGAAACTCATCAGTCTATTCTTGTTCTGAGAAAGGAAGGCTATTCCATGTGAGGAATTGCCAAGAAACTTAAGATGTCGTACAACGCTGTGTACTACTCCCTTCACAGCACAGAGCAAACTGTCTCTAACCAGACTAGAAAGAGTGGGAGGCCCCGGTGCACAACTGAGCAAGATAACAAGTATTTTAGTGTGTCTAGTTTGAGAACCAGACACCTCACAAGTCCTCAACTGGCAGCTTCATTAAACAGTACCCACAAAACACCAGTCTCCCAGAGAGGCCTCTTCACTGTTGACATTGAGACTGGTGTTTTGCGGGTACTATTTGCATTCTCATGTTTCAGAGGACGCATGACTCAAACTTTGCCTTTCCTGAGCCCGTTGGGGAGTTGCAGCGATGAGACAAGATCGTAATTGGATGACAAAATAGGGAAGACGAAGGGGTTAAAAAAAAATGTACAATTCAAAATAACAAAACAAATATTTAATTGGTTGGGATTTCGGTAAAAGCAATGAGTTTTGTACCCAAAGTTAAAGAAAATGTGATCCATTTAAGAAACAAGAGACATTAAATTCATAAAAAGGGTGTGGTGGTGGTAGAAGGAACAGCAGCATCTAATGAGCAAAACTTTCACACGAGCAAAACTTTCACACCAACTTATGGTAAAGAATGCCAGTAACTTCAATGTCTAATTTGTCTGAACAGGGGAAAATAACCATCACCAGATTCACAGAGAAAACATTTCATTAGGTTGTCAGACAGAACTAATATTGTATACTGGTTGTTGGGGTGGGATGTGTGTGGAGGGCCTGTAGGTGGCTATTGATAATTTTATTTGATTCCTCATGTCTAATACATTATTAGGAAGAATTATGCTGAAAATCATGTTATAGTACAAATCAGATGTTAGGTACTATATTTATTGAAGACATGAATCCTATAAATTAAAAATGGGCAATTTGGGTGCAATCAATTAGATTAATTTCTCAGAGATCAAATTATATTTAAACAAAATAATGTTTCAGGAATGCTAATCTCAAGGGTTTCTAACTCCAGACTATTTTAAAACAATCGGAGATGGTGTGCGTCTAAATCCTCTTCCTTGTGCACTTTGAGGTGGAATGACTCATACAGAAATGGATAGCCAAACTAGAACAGAATATCTATGTCAAAACATTGACTATCAGTCTTAGGTAAATTCCCCATTCCCCCAGTGTTTTGTTAACCTATAAATTGTTGCTGTGCGTGTGGGTTTTTACTGTATGGGGCTCAACAGCTTGCAGCTGTGTGTGTGCTGCCAGGCCGGCCAAACAAGTTGGCTCTGTTGTTGTTTGGCCCAGAATTGATGGGATTACTCAATATCTTCATGTGACAAACAGGAGGAAACGGTATCGTAACAACACTGGCCCTGTCAGTCTTCCTCTCCCTGCCCTATCATCCTCCTCCTCCCAAGCATCACACTTCCACTAAGAGCCATCAGTTATTCTTCTATAGGTCCCTGCTCGGGAGAAAAGAATGGCCCTTGTCTCCCAAACATCTCTTTACTCTTCATCATTTAACATCACTTTTCAGACCTCACATCAGTCTGTCTACCATTGCCCCTGATTCCATCTCCCAAAATCACCCACCAAACTGTTACCGATTGGTAATTAAACCCAGGTTGTCTGCCAAAATACTATTTTAGTTTGCCTGCTGAACTATGGCCTAGGCATTAGAAAAAAGGAGCAAGCCACGTGAGCCTTCAGGTTTTATGAAAGGTAACTTATTATGAACATGGTTGTCTGAACAGCATACAGCACACCTCCATGGCCATGCCACTAATTGGTACCCAGTAGAGCAGAAGAGAAACAATTTAACTTAGAGGTCACTTCCGCCCATCGAGACAATCGATATTGACCCAGATACATCCCAACACACACTCAGTGTGAGACTGTGTTAGTTGTGCAAGGGTCACCCACACCCGCCCGCAATTGCTAATAACCTATGAGCAACAGCCTGACTAGAAGTAAAAATCTGAGGCCTGCACAGAACACTAACCGGCTAATACAGAGAATGCGCTGTAGGCTACAGTCAGCAATGGCAAAAATTGTAACAGGGGTGCCGGATTTTTGTTAGTCCACTTGTCTGTAATATATACTGAACAAAGATATGAAACAACATGTAAAGTGCTGGTCCCATCTTTCATGAGTTGAAATAAAAGACCACAGAAATGTTCCATATGCACAAAAAACGTTATTTCTTTAAAATGTTGTGCACAAATGTGTTTACATCTGTTAGTGAGCATTTATTTATCCTTTGTCAAGACAATCCATCCACCTGACAGGTGTGGTATATCAAGATGCTGATTAAACAGCACGATCATTACACAGGTGCACCTTGTGCTGGGGGGAAATAAAAGGTCACTGTGCAGTTTGTCACACAACACAATGCTACATGTCTCAAGGTGAGGGAGCGCACAATTGGCATGCTGACTGCAGGAATGTCCACCAGAGCTGTTGCCATATAATTTAATGTAATTTCTGTACCATACTTGGCAGTACATCCAACCAACCGGACCTCCACATCTGGCTTCTTTACCTGCGGGATAGTCAAAAGGGGGAGAAGGGTGGGGGTACACAGGAGTATCTGTTGGTATGGCTCCCAAATGGGTGGGCCTAGAGTGCATTCTGAGAGTTTTCAGACCCCTAAAACCTTTTCACATAAAATCAAATTGTATTTGTCACATACACGTGTTTAGCAGATGTTATTGCGGATGTAGCGAAACGCTTGAGTTTCTATCTCTAACAGTGTCGTAAAATTAAACATATTTCACAACACACAAATCTAAAGTAAAGGAATGAATTATGAATATATAAATATTTGGGCAAGCAATGTCAGAGCAGCACAGACTAAGATACAGTAGAATAGGATAGAATACAGTATATACATATGAGATGAGTAATACATAGACTAAGATACAGTCGAATCGGATATAATACAGTATATACATGAGATGAGTAATGCTAGATATGTAAATATTATTAAAGTGACTAGTGTTCCATTCCTTAAAGTGGCCAGTGATTTCTAGTCTATGACTATAGGGAGCAGCCTCTAATGTGCTAGTGATGGCTGTTTAACATTCTGATGGCCTTGACATAGAAGCTGTTTTTCAGTCTCTCGGTCCCAGCTTTGATGCACCTGTACTGACTTCGCCTTCTGGACGTAGCGGAGTTAACAGGCAGTGGCTCGGTTAGTTGTTGTCCTTTTCTACATTTTGTTACAGACTTATTCTAAAACGGATTAAAAATATATATAATCCTCAATCTACACACAACAAATACCCCATAGTTAAAGTTAAAATGTTTTTAGAAATGTTTTGCAAATGTATTACAAATAAAAAACAGAAATACCTTTACATAAGTATTCAGACCCTTCGCTATGAGATTCAATTGAGCACAGGTGCATCCTGTTTCCATTGGTCATCCTTGAGATATTTCTACAACTTGATTGGAGTCCACCTGTGATCATTTCAAATGATTGGACATGATTTGGAGACACACACTTGTCTATTTAAGGTGCATGTCCGAGCAAAATCCAAGCCATGAGCCCCAAAGGAATTGTCCGTAAAGCTTGGAGACCGGATTGTGTCGAGGCACAGATCTGGGGAAGTGTACCAAAAAATGTATGCCGCATTGAAGGTCCCCAAGAACACAGTGGCATCCATCATTCTTAAACGAAGAAGCTTGGAACCACCAAGACTCATCCTAGAGCTGGCCATTTGGCCAAATTGGGCAACAGGGGGAGAAAGGCCCTGGTCAGGGAGGTGACCAAGAACCCGACGGCCACTCTGACCAAGCTCCAGAGTTCCTCTGTGGAGATGGGAGAACCACCCAAAAGGACAACCATCTCTGCAGCTCTCCACCAATTAGGCCTTTATTGTAGAGTGCCCAAACAGAAGCCTCTCCTCAATAAAACGCACATGATTGTTTTGTCTTTAGGCTATTCAACCCAGCCGCCACACACCTGCCCTTCATCCACACAATAGTTAAAGTGGAACTGACAGCATTAACTACTTTGCAGATATGAAACAGACAAAAATAATATCAGCCAAAAATATAAAATTCCCAGTTTATGCTCCAAAACCAACTTCACGGATTATAACTGACTCAACATTCCATGACCTACACTAATGCATAATTGTCAGAAAAGATGGATGCAGTTCAATGCATGAATAATATAATTCACCAATACATTTCTGGGTAGTCCCCAAAAATATTGCTATAAGGTTTTAAATCACAGCTGGCCTGGTACATAGGCTAGTTTATCTATTCATGTAGCAAGCTAAAAACATGGAGCCTAATACTCGCTAGATAGCTGGCTGCTACAAACACATAACACCCACTGAATATGACCGGTGTCAATAAAGTAGGCAAAAAAAGTAAGTCACGAATGCTCTAGATAACATGTAAACAGCCTAACCAACTCTCATAGTGCAAGTAAGATGGTCAAAGAGGTCTCTCTCATTTGTGCCAGGAAAAAGCTAGCAAGCTAGCCAAGTTTAGCCAGTTAGCTTGGGTGCTTGGTTGAGACAAGCATGGATTGGCAGGCCAGCTGCAGAGTAGGATACAATTCCCCAACATTTACCAGTGTAATTTTCATGGTCAACTAGCTGAAAAAGTTTGAGGGGGTTTATCTAATGGTCCTTCATTAGATTTTAGCACATCTTTCTCTGGCTAGCATTAGTTGTTGATCTTGATCTTGTTGATGTGCATAACTCAGGGAGAAAGAGCCAGCCTTTTCATGTTTGTTTCATCAATAGGACTGTACAGTTCCCAAATGGAAGAGGACTCCGGTGGTATATGTAGAAATCCATTCAGGTGTATTTTGTGGCTTTTGGCGAATGCGTTCTAATGATCTAAAGTCGCGCTGTTGCTACTGCCTGTAAACACACAGTCCAGTTCAAAATTAATGATGACAGGCCCTACTGCTGTAAACACACAGTCCAGTTCAAAGTGAATGATGACAGGCCCATGTGGCAACTGGCTTGTTTTCATAAAGGCCTATTGTAGCTCTGATTACGCAGACTGGTGCGCCATAGCCAGATTCCACTCCTGTACGAGATAAAAACATTTATCTACTGCAGTGCCTATAAATTGTTCAAACGCACAGCTGCATTCCCACTCTATATCGCTATAGAATTTTCACAAATCCCTTAGAATATTTGAGAATTACATATACTAAGAATTTATGAAAATGTAAAATGGCCATAATTGTTCGCTTGTCAGAATTTGCATTTTTTTTTTTTTTTAAAGGTGTCATATCCTTCCTGGGGTATATATGATTAGATTTTAATAAGATTTCATGTTGCTTAATGACCCTAAACCCACCTGCCCTGCAGATATAACTGCAGGTTATGAATCAATCTGCCCTAGGGGTCAGGGTCCAGGGCAACAAAAAAAATCATAAGAGGTTAATTCCTGCATTCAATAGGCCTATATGAGACTGAGAAGAAACGTGAAATTGGTGAAAGAAGGGGAAAACTATAGAAGAGAGAAGTACTGTTATGTCATGAGCCACCCAAACTATACGTGTGTTTAGTGGCCGTTTGTGACCGTCTGGAGAAGGGTTCATGAAAGTGCCACATGGTGTCAAAGCCCAACCCCCAGGCAACCACAATCCCTCAACATCTGCACTGACTGTCTACGGCACATAAGCAGTCACGACGGTGCAGCGTACCATGCCTAAAAATGAGCATCGCATCACAAACAAAAATAAATCCCCGTACAGTATTCCCTCCCTCATTTTCAGAGCCACAAATTGACGGCAAAAACAGGTAATGGCGACAACACTGGTTGTTGATTCAAATCCTTACACATCCAATAGGCGTCCCGATCTGCCAGTTCTCGCTTATAACGTTGAGTGTCTGAGAATGTACTTGCAGCAGACACATGTAAAATGTTATAACTAGCTAGCTACATCCATATGAAAATATGAACTGACGAAAGTTGGGCGTAGCTAGCTAGCGTCAACAAGCCACCAGTCAAATAAATGTTGTGTTCAAGCTTGTCAGTTAACTATAACCTCATACGTTAGCTAACGCTACAAATAAACAGGAACATTGCCATATAGCTAACTTATTTAACATGGCGCTAGTTGAGCGATAATTTGCTCACTTCCCAAAGCAAATAGTTAACTGTAACTAAATTAGCTAGTTAGTTTGCTAGTAGCCAAACCGTAATTCTCGTTCAGTCACACCCGTGTCTACTGTCTCTGGAAACGTCTGGACGCTGGCTAGCTGGCTAACCTTAGCTCGCTTGCTAATGTTGTTGGCCAGGCAGTGTCCTGGCGTTAGCTAGCAGGCTAACTTGGTACTCCAAGTCAAAACAAGTTTATTTTTCGAGCCGGTGGCTGGCTGGCTGGCTAGATACCCACCCACCGTCGAGGTGTCTTTTTGGGGTTGTTCCATGTAATTGTATTATCAACATTTTAAAGACAAGTTCCATCTATTCTGCTGCGCGAGTCTCGATCCCCACTCACCGGCCCGAGTTGTGTCTGTGAGGTCGTGGTTTGCGGCGCTCCTCGGGAACTCCTTCAGTTTCCTGCCGCTGAGGTTGAGGCAACCAGTTGCCGAGGCTTCGTCTAATGCCCTGTCCAGTGACCGATTCCAAGGTACAGGAACCGGTACCCCTACTCCATTCCCGGGAGCCCCTACAGTTCCAGAATTGCCGACCGCAAAAGTAAGTCCGGTGTTCTCCGCAGACAGCAACACCGAGGCCGCCATTACACAGCTTGCTAACTCCCACCGATTCTCCCTATTCTGGAGCCCCTAGATAGTAGTACGCAGGCGCATAATGTGAGGGCAGACTGAAAGCGTTGAGGAAGGGAGAGGCTAGTTTGGGAATTCGTCATGCGCAGTGATGATAAAGAAGAAAGATTTCCCCACCCGAGCGGTACATACTTTCAAAGCAACGAGATATGAATGACGTCATCCATCTGCTGGTGTGACGTTCCTGGCTGTTTTGGATTTTCTTCTCAAAATCATTTTGTGTTACTTTGAACTTTGTCACAATCATTAGGCATTTTAAAGCCTAAAAACGACAGATAGTGGTCCTCAATAGGGGGCATAGGAGCCCCAGGAAGTTGATTACAGGGGTCCCTGAAAAAGCAGAGATGAAACAGAACCATAATATAAAACGAACAAACTGGTGGGTCTCAGAAAGGAAACGTTTGAGAACCCCAACAATAGTACTTAGGTAGTGTCCTATAATGATACTATAGCCCAAGAATGCAAGTGTGTCTGCCTGACCACTATTGAAAACAGCTTGATTGGTTTAAACTTTTTTAATCCCAAAGGTAACTAGATCAAATAAAATTGAAGAATAATACAAACAAATTGGCCCAATTGAAATATTGTGTGTATTACATATCAGTTAACTAGTATAGCTCCTGCCAATCAGGGTAATTTTGTAAATGCCAGATCTCCATGGCAAAGCGCATACTTCAAAGTTTTCGCCAGTGCCGTCTGAGATGTTGCGTGTGACTAACCTACTAACGGACCAGGATAGATCCACAGTCCCCTCCCCAATTTCATTGTGAGCATGTTAGCCAAATTTCAACACTCTTGAGTCAAACAGATCAAGAGATATAAACATGTGCCCGTTATAGCACCACCGTTTGGGGTTCGATATGAATGTTCAAATCAAATCGTAATAGTCACATGTGCCGAATACAACAGGTGTAGGTAGACCTTACTGTGAATTGCTTACACACTCCTAACCAACAATGCAGTTTTAAAAAAATACAGATAAGGAGTGAAAGTAACAAGTAATTAAAGAGCAGCAGTAAAATAACAATAGTGAGACTATATACAGGGGGACACCAGTACAGTGTCAATGTGCGGGGGCACCGGTTAGTTGAGGTAATATGTACATGTCGGTAGAGTTATTAAAGTGACTATGCATAGATGATAACAACAGGCAGTGTAAAAGAGAGAAGGGGGGTGGCTCAATGCAAATAGCCCGGGTAGCCATTTCATTAGGTGTTCAGGAATCTTATGGCTTGGGGGCTAGAAGCTGTTTTAGGAGCCTCCTGGACCTAGACTCGGCGCTCCGGTACTGCTTGCCGTGCTGTAGCAGAGAGAACAGTCTATGACTAGGGTGGCTGGAGTCTGACCATTTTAGGGCCTTCCTCTGACACCACCTGTTATAGAGGTCCTGGATGGCAGGAAGCTTGGCCCCAGTGATGTACTGGGCCGTTCGCACTACCCTCTGTAGTGCCTTGCGGTCAGACGCCGAGCAGTTGCCATACCAGGCAGTGATGCAACCCTGCTCTCGATGGTGCAGCTGTAGAACCTTTTGAGAATCTGAGGACCCATGCCAAATCTTTTCAGTCTCCTGATGGGGAATAGGTTTTGTCGTACCCTCTTCACGACTGTCTTGGTGTGCTTGGACCATGTTAGTTTGTTGGTGATGTGGACACCAAGGAACTTGAAGCTCTCAACCTGATCCAATGCAGCCCCGTCAATGAGAATGGGGGCGTGCTCGGTCATCTTTTTCCTGTAGTCAACAATCATCTCCTTTGTCTTTTTCGGGAGATGTTGTTGTCCTGGCACCACACGGCCAGGTCCCTGACCTCCTCCTTATATGCTGTCTCAATGTTGCCAGTGGTCAGGCTTACCACTGTTGTGTCATCTGCAAACTTAATGATGGTGTTGGAGTCGTGCCTGTCATGAGTGAACAGGGAGTACAGGAGGGGACTGAGCACGCACCCGAGGGGCCCCTGTGTTGACGATCAACGTGGCGGATGTGTTGTTACCTACCCTTACCACTTGGGGACAGCCCATCAGGAAGTCCAGGATCCAGTTGCAGAGGGAGGTGTTTAGTCAGAATATCGTTCACATTGGCCTCGTCAGACTCGTTAAAGGAAAAAAAGGATTCTGCCAGTCCGTGGTGAGTAATCACAGTTCTGATGTCCTGAAGTTATTTTTCGGTCATAAGAGACGGTAGCCGCAACTTTATGTACAAAATAGGTACAAAAATAAGTCAAACAAAACACAATCGGTTGGGGTCAAGTAAAACGTCTGCCTTCTTCTCCGGCGCCCTCTTACCATTCTTGGATATGTTGAGTCTTGACAGTGTTTGTAACGTGTACCAAATGTTGTTATGTATCTATGTGGCAGACCATGCCCATATGAATTTGTATTGGTCGGTAGCGGCCATGTTGTTTTAGGTACAAGTCTGGAAATGATTGTGTTCAGAGACCTTTGTCCATAGATGCCACATACAGTGCCTTCAGAAAGTATTAATTCATATGTCTTGACTTATTCCACATTTTTGTGTGTTACAGCCTGAATTCAAAACTGATTCAATATATGTTTTTCCTCACCCATCAACATACAATACCCATAATAAAAAAGTGAAAACATGTTTAGACATTTTTTGAAATGTATTGAAAATGAAATACATAAATATCTCATTTACATAAGTATTCACACCCCTGAGTCAATACTTTGTAAAAGAACCGTTGCGATTACAGCTGTGTTTCTCCACACCTGGATTGTGCAATATTTGCCAATTCTTCTTCTTAAATTCTTCAAGTTCTGTCAAATGTGCAGTTGATCATTGCTGGACAACCATTGTCAGGAGTTGCCATAGATTTTCCAGTAAATCTGTCAAAACTGTAACTCTGTCACTCAGGATCATTCTTCTTGGTAAGCAACTCCAGTGGATTATTTATTAGATTAGGCCTTGTGTTTTAGGTTATCGTCCTGCTGAAAGGTGAATTCCTCCCAGTGTCTGGTGGAACGCAGACAAAAAGATTTTCCTCTAGGATTTTGCCTGTGCTTAGCACCATTCCGTTTAATTTTTATCCTGATAAACTCCGAGTCCTTAATGATTACAAGCATACCCATAACATGATGCAGCCACCACTATGCTTGAAAATATGGAGAGTGGTACAAAGTAATGTGTTGTATTGAATTTGCCCCAAACATAACACGTTGTATTCAGGGGGTGAGGGGGGTGCTTTGCCACATTTTTTGCAGTATTAATTTAGTGCCCTGTTGAAAATGTGATGTATGTTTTGGAATATTTTTATTCTGTATGAGCTTCCTTCTTTTCACTGTCCAATTAGGTTAGTATTGTGGAGTAACGAACAATGTTGTTGATCCATCCTCAGTTTTCTCCTATCACAGCCTGTTTTAAAGTCACCTCATGGTGAAATCCCTGAGCGGTTTCCTTCCTCTCCGTCAACTGAGTTAGGAAGGACGCCTGTATGTTTGTAGGGACTGGGTTTATTGGGAAAGGGAAGGGAATACCTAGTCAGTTGCACAACTGAATGCATTCAACCGAAATGTGTCTTCTGCCAAAACGTTCTTGTTTTGGCAGGGAAGCAGTTGTTTCACCCGGGAAATCAAATCAAATCAAATGTATTTATATAGCCCTTGGTACATCAGCTGATATCTCAAAATGCTGTACAGAAACCCAGCCTAAAACCCCAAACAGCAAGCAATGCAGGTGTAGAAGCACAGGAAACCGTTGTTTTTGGGGCTTAACTGCCTTTCTCAAGAGCAGAACGCAAGATTTTTCCACCTTGGCTAGGGAATTTTGTTACTGGCCCAATGCTTTTAACGGCTAGGCTACACCATCCACAGTGTAATTGATATCCTTTTGAACATGGTGAAGTTATTAATGTCTGCTTGTTTTATTTTTTACCCATCTACCAATAGGTACCCTTCTTTGCAAGGCATTGGAAAACCTCCCTGGTCTTGGTGGTGGAATCTGTGTTTGAAATTCACTGCTCGACTGAGGCACCTTACATACAGTGGGGCAAAAAAGTATTTAATCAGCCACCAATTGTGCAAGTTCTCCCACTTAAAAATATGAGAGAGGCCTGTCATTTTCATCAAAGGTACACTTCAGCTATGACAGACAAAATGAGAAAAATAATCCAGAAAATCACATTGTAGGATTTTTAATGAATTTATTTGCAAATTATGGTGTATACAGAGAAATTATCATCAATGATGTCGCTCTTGCTGCTGGTGATTCTCTGATCCACCTCTACGCAGACGACACCATTCTGTATACTTCTGGCCCTTCTTTGGACACTGTGTTAACTATCCTCCAGACGAGCTTCAATTCCATCCTTCCGTGGCCTCCAACTGTTCTTAAATGCAAGTAAAACTAAAATTATGCTCTTCAACCAATCGCTGTCCACACCTGCCTGCCCATCCAGCATCACTACTCTGGAGGGTTCTGACATGTGGACAACTACAAACACCTAGGTGTCTGGCTAGACTGTAATCTCTCCTTCCAGACTCACATTAAGCATCTCCAATTCAAAATTAAATCTAGAATCGGCTTCCTCTTTCGCAACAAAGCATCCTTCACTCATGCTGCCAAACATACCCTCGTAAAACTGACTATCCTACCGATCCTTGACTTCGGCGATGTCATTTACAAAATAGCCTCCAACAATCTACACAGCAAATTGGATGCAGTCTATCACAGTGCCATCTGTTTTGTCACCAAAGCCCCATATACTACCCACCACTGCGACCTATATGCTCTCGTTGGCTGGCCCTTGTTTCATATTCGTCACCAAACCCACTGGCTCAAGGTAACCTATAAGTCTTTGCTAGGTAAAGCCCCACCTTATGTCAGCTCACTGGTCACCATAGCAGCACCCAACCAGTAGCACGTGCTCCAACAGGTATATTTCCCTGGTCACCCCCAAAGCCAATTCCTCCTTTGGCCACCTTTCCTTCCAGTTCTCTGCTGCCAATGACTGGAATGAACTGCAAAAATCACTGAAGCTGGAGACTCATATCTTCCTCACAAACTTTAAGCACCAGCTGTCAGAGCGGCTCTGTCCCAACAGCAGAGCTTTCTTTTCAGCACCATGGAGTGATTCCTTATCACCACTACACCGGTCTATCAGCAGAGCCTTGTCCGTCAGAGAAACAGTTAATTCAGCCTCATTTAGTGCCTCATTTACTGCCTTTAAAAAAAAAAACATAGCTGACTAGCTTAAATAAATGTGATTTCTACTGACAATTGAGATCTACAAACTATACCATAAGGGAAAGATGAGCAGATAAGAGGCAATCCGTAATTTCGATTAAAACATTAATGAGCGAGCTAAGATGGACATAGTCAAAACAACTATTTGTTTAGCACTTTTGAAATGTACAGCAACAGAATTCAGAACATGAGCCGTTCTTACAGTGTTCTCCCTGTACACTAAGTTAGAATCATATATTAAATAAAGGGGTATATAAGCAGACAATGAAAGCTCTTACAATATTTGATATTGACATTTCTCTAAAATAGGCTACAGGCAACACCAAGTTAGAACAGTAGGCTAAGTTATGAGGGGGAAAGGGACCAAATGATTAAGGTGAGGCACATGGGATACTAACAGCTTACTACACAACATACTTCTTAACTACAGTATACATATCTCCCTGGCATATTACATCATTTAAAACAAATAATGATCCCACAGTCCCTTCCCCGATTTAATCGTGGGATGCAATAACAGCCCAAAACAACTCTTATTTTGGGGAATGTAATGTGAATACACAAGAGGGATAAAAATGGAAGCAAAATATCACACAGAAAATACTACAATACCCATAATGCATAGTTTGAGGACATACCTTGTCGCATATTGTGGGCACATGCGCTGTTCTTGTGGATGAGCCGGTGTATCATGGCGACATACGTGGATATTCTGAAGAGCGAGTTTCCCGAAATTGACACCGAAGTGTTCGAATATATCACGGGTAAGAGACAGTAAATGAATGGAGAGGGTGTGTGGATCTCGTACACTTTAAAATGCCAGCGGCTAGATGAGTGGCGGATGGCTTCTTCTCCACGTGAAGTAACGTTAGCTAGCATAGCCGTCCCACAGCGTTGACGCTCAGTCAAGCCAAGTTAGGGGAGACGAGCTAACGTTAGCTTGTAGCTAACAAGTAACATGCCATTAGTTATCTTATCGGCCCGGTTGAACAACTAACTATAACCGGGTGAGCTAGACTAGCTCATTTATTGCTTTGAATTACTAGCCAATTAGCTGTTTCTGTGTGGATTTACCGGCATGTAGTAGTACATGGGAATTAGTTATATAGCGCTTTAAGGACCCAAAGTCACAAAACATCAACCTAAACATGAACAAAGAGTGGGGTGGGCTCAAGGACGGGAACGCGTAATCTTATCTATGTTTGGGTTTTGGGTATGAATCCGGCTTACATAGAGTTTTCACTACTTCCGAATGTCAGACGAAGATCCTCCCGTATTCATTTTGGGGGCACGCGGTGCTGGGGATTGTGGGAAGGTGTACGGCGAGAACCCTTACCAGCCAAGCTCTATGAAAAAGTTACGCCTCGATCACACCGACAGGGATGGCATTTTGGTACACCGGAAGTGCATTCATTTCCAATGGCACGCTGAGTTTGCCTTGAAGCGTTGCAGAGCGTTCATATTAACTGCTTGACATAAATGGTCGCAGAAGGTGAATGTTCAACTTTTGTCGTACACACATCTAGATGATGCTGCGTGACCATTTTGCGCTATCAATTCAAGGGCTTTATTAGCATGGGAAACATATGTTCACATTACCAAAGCAAGTGAAGTAGATCATAAACAAAAGTTAAATAAACAACCTCACTGTCGGTGTGATGAAGGCCTTAAGCTCTGCTCTACTTTATGCAAATTGCACGCTGCCACTGCTGCCTTTAACCAATCAGGCGAGGAGCGAATGTTTGCTTGAAAATCTTCAATTCATGAAACCGTTTCCCGCCTGTTATTTGTTCTGGGCAAGCAAAACTAAAAAAGATGGAGGACGGCCAATCATCGCAGTGTCTGATTTTTCAATTCTATGTTATGTCACTTTGCTAGATAGAATACAGAGACAAAATCAGAAGGTAAGTGGCATGGAGGAGGATTGTGAGTGAAGAGAGATTTGCACAACAATTCGTGCTGAGTGATTACCCTAAATTCCGGTTATTTTTAGCTTTTTTAAATAACGAATTGACCAATGTTGGTTCAATTATTTGAATTCCATTTCGTAAATGTTTTTTTTCTGTGATTTCAATGTGCAAATTGCACGGTTTCTCTTGAGAAATCAGATCCAGCCAAACTGTGCACCGTAGTAGGGAGTTGAACTTTCCAACAGGCCAATATTCTACGTAGTTTAAGTGCATCATTTCCTACAATGACCATAATCCATTGCGCATCTACTTGTCTGGTCAGTGTTTCTTTTTTTGTTTACGTCCCTGTAAATGAGCATTTCTCCTTTGCCAAGATAATCTATCCTTTTGACACATGTGGCAAATCAAGAAGCTGATTAAACAACATGATCATTACACAGGTGCACCTTGTGCTCGGGACAATTTTATTTAGATTTTATTTATTTAACCAGGTAGGCCAGTTGAGAACAAGTTCTCATTTACAACTGCGACCTGGCCAAGATAAAGCAAAGCAGTGCGACACAAAGAACAAAGTTACACCTGGGATAAACAAACTTACAGTCACAATGCAAAAATCTATATACAGTGTGTGCAAATGTAGTAAGATTAGGGAGGTAAGGAAATAAATAGGCCATAGTGGTGAAATAATTACAATTTAGCAATTAAATACTGGAGTGATAGATGTGCAGAAGATGAATGTGCAAGTAGAAATACCGGTGCAAAGGAGCAAAAAAATAAATAACAATATGGGGATGAGGTAGTTGGGTGGGCTATTTACGCATGGGTCAAATACAATTTGATTTGATTGCTGACCTATACTTATTACTTACTGGACTAATAACTCGGTAACTAGCAAAGAATGTCAACAAATGTGCACATGCGACTCTGCGCTCTGAACTGATCTGAAAAGTGCATTCACTCTCGGGTGATGGAAAGGCTGCTCACGGGCTACCCCACCAATAGAATTATACACATAGTGCAAATTAATGGGGCGAACTCAGTGAAGTTCAGTCTTGAGTCTGCGTGGCCTGGCATTTCTGTTGCACAGCAGTCCCGGAGGAGGTGCGCAGTTTAGCGTGAACATTGCTGATTATCCCATATATCCAGTGAAAACATTCTAAATCACCTTTCCCTTGCATAGAAAACTTTGGGGGTGGAATTAGGCTAGTTGAAAGAGACGGTTTCAGGCCTGATCCAGTTGATTGATTTGATACAATGTTACACTTGAATATGATTGAAAGAAATTTAATTTTCATCCTTTTATTTTCAACCTTATTTATTTGTCGGCTTTATGTATTTTAACTTAGTTGACAATGGACGTTATAGGCCAATGGTTGCATTGTCCGAGTTCCATGCGCTCATTTAAGATATTTAGCATCCAATGATCACGGTTGAACAGTGTCCATATGGCAGAGGCTGGTGCTCCTGCAGTTAGTTTAATTTTTACTTTGATTTTTATACAATTTTAATTAAGATTTTTATGATTAACCATGTGATAATGATTTTGAGAAACAAAGACATTTGAATAACTGTTCCACAAAAATACGCATATGAAAATCATAACTGGCACGCAGATAGGTAGGATAAATTGTATGTTTTCCCAAACTGGAAACTCATGCACATCCTATGAAGTCTATAAAATAATTGCCTCTGTTTCTATTT
Source organism: Oncorhynchus keta (assembly GCF_023373465.1). Taxonomy (NCBI): domain Eukaryota; kingdom Metazoa; phylum Chordata; class Actinopteri; order Salmoniformes; family Salmonidae; genus Oncorhynchus; species Oncorhynchus keta. The sequence continues at coordinate 2,118,514 of NC_068453.1, forward strand.
TCAAGCAAGGTAAGACCCGAGGGTCTTCCCGCAAGACATTGTGTAGTTGGGGGGGAAAAGGTGGCCAAATCAGTGTGATGAATCATGCTTCAACATGTGGCAGACCAACGGATGAATCTTGTTTTTTGGCGAATGCCAGGACAATGCTACCTGCCCCAATGCAGAGTGCCAACTGTAAAGTTTGTTGGAGGGGGAATAATGGTCTGGAGCTGTTCATAGTTCCACCTCATTGAACACCTTTGGGATGAATTGGAACGCCTAATTGCCCAACATCAGTTCCCGACCTCACTGATGCTCTTGTATCTGAATGGAAGCAAGTCCTCACAGCAATGTTCCCAACATCTAGTGGAAATCCTTCCCAGAAAAGTAAAGGCTGTTATAACAGCAAGGGGGCAGACTAACTCTGTATTAATGCCCATGATTTTGGAATGAGATGTTCGATTAGCAGGTGTCCACATACTTTTGGTCATGTGGTGCATCTGTTTTTGCAATGGATGCGTCTCAATCCACCGCATCTGCCTATGTCGCACTTCTGCATCTGCAGTGAAAGATGACAGCGCTAGAGAGGTGTCTGTCAGTCCATGAGATGTCCCAAAATTAGGTTTAATCACAAAATATGACACTCACAAACTCAAGCGTCTTGGGACGCGTCTAAAGTCGGTACAGCCAATCTGGGAACTTCTGTCTGAAACGTCCAAACAATTTGGGCAACACACTAATATGACCCATCTGTGCAAAAGTGAAACTGTGTTTTACTCTAGGACTCCAACAGGCCTCACAAGACTCGTCTGGAGGTCCCCTGGAACCAGCTGAAAACAATTTATGGAAATACTGTATACAAGGAGACTGTTTAGTGACAAATACTTGTTAAAATAAAAAATAGTGTTTCCTGATCTTCTATCTCTCAGATATAGGATAGACACGTCAGAACAAGCTTTGTTTAGATTTTTGTTGTTCTATGTAGTGAATCTGTTTGTGTGGGCTTATCGCACTCAGTCCCAAAATACACTTTTCATCAAATAATGTTTGTATATATTTTTTGATACTTCAAGGGATACCCACCCCGCAAAAACATGAATTGAATATCTTCCTGAATTTTCTATGGTTTCTGTAGAACCACCTGCAACTGGAAATGGACATTTCTAAGCTATTTTTCTATCCTGTGTGATAGGTGTGTTGGACTGTGGAGGGGCGGAGTTTGAGGATGGAGAGGAGGTGTATGATGCGATTGGTGGGCTGCTGCAGGGGTCATCGGCTGACTGTAAAAACGAGGATGACATCCGGGACATCTGTCAGCAGATGTTCAACACTCTTAAACTGTAAGTGCAACAAACACACAAAACCTTAACACCCACCTCTTTCACAACCAGCGTCCAACACAAACATTAACTAACTGCCACACACCAAAGGCTAATAATTTATGTAATTCGCTTGCTGATTCATCAAAAATATACTCCTGTCTTCTCCATCAGGAGTAACGGCCATGCCGCTTCAAAGCAAGTGCTGCTCGACACTCCGGTGCAGTTGTCTCAGATATCTGCAGAGTGTGGTAAGTCTGCAGGGTTACTTAGGTCTTGCTCTTTGTTGTCAGCTTTACGGTCCAGTATACAGATGTGTACATGTAGAGATGTATACGTTTGATATTCATTCTGGTAGCCTGTAATTTTCTATCTACTGTTTTTAGCCTTTCTTCCTATTTTCTCTACCCTTCCTACCACCTCTCCCATGTCTTTTTAATATCCTCCCTGACTTATTGTTTCGTCTCATTCCACTCCTTCTGTCTTTCTTGTCTCAGTATCTGTCACTAACGATGTCCAAGGGATCTGGATGATGAAGAGGGGCCAGAATACAGTAAAGTATATTTTGTTGCATCGTATCTTCTTGTGTATTATGTTCTTTGTCTAAGCTACAGGCCTGACTTGGACCTATGTTTTTCTCCTGTCAACTTCATCCACTTTTTCTTCCACACACCACCTCAGACGGTGGACGCGAGGAAGCTAGAGAAGGCCGAAGCCAAGCTGAAGCAAAAACAAGGGAGGCGGAATGAACGGGATTCGCAAAAAACAACTAGTCCACTGTGAGTTTCATATGCTTTTCATCTACACCCGAAGACCATGCAAACAGTTTATCATTGGCAGTGGTGGAAAAAGTACCCAATTGTCATACTTGAGTAAAAGTAAAGATACGTTAATTGAAAATGAATCAAGTAAAATTGAAAACCACCCCGTAAAATGCTACTTGAACTCTGTGAAGCCTTTATTTGGGCTGCAATTTGTGAGGCTGATAACTCTAATGAACTTATCCTCTACAGCAGAGGTAACTCTTCCTTTCCTGTGGTGGTCCTCATGAGAGACAGTTTCATCATAGCGCTTGATGGTTTTTGCGACAGTACTTGAAGAAATGTTCAAAGTTCTTGAATTGTTCCGTATTGACTGACCTTCGTGTCTTATTGATGGACTGTCGTGTCTCTTTGCTTATTTGAGCTGTTCTTGCCATAATATTGACGTGGCCTTTTACCAAATAGGGCTACCTTCTGTATACCACCCCTACCTTGTCACAACACAACTAATTTGCTCAAATGCATTAAGAAGGAAAGAAATTGCACAAATTCACTTTTAACAAGGCACACCTGTTAATTGAAATAGATTCCAGGTGACTACCGCATGAAGCTGGTTGAGAGAATGCCAAGAGTGTGCAAAGCAGTCAAGGCAAAGGGTGGTTACTTTGAAGAATTTCAAATATAAAATATATTTTGATTTTTTTTTTTAAATAATGGGTAAATACTACATGATTCCTTATGTGTTATTTAATAGTTTTGATGTTATTCTAGAATTTAGAAAATAGTACAAATAAAGAAAAACCCTGCAATGAGTAGGTGTCCAAAACTTTTACTGGTAGTACAAAAGTACAAAATACCCCCCCCACCCCCCCCCAAAAAATAACTTAAGTAGTACTTAAAAGTATGTTTTCTTCAGTACTTTACACCACTGATCCTTGGTTTGGTATTGTGACAGCAAAAATACAGATTTCTATTCACAGATGTATGATGAAGTTCGGTTACTGTGTCAGAGTGATATGATTTGGACTGATGTTTCACCTCTGCCTGTCTGTCATTCCTCTGTCTCTCTTCCACTGTCTTCCTTCCTGTACTCATTCTCTCTACTTCTATCTAATTTGTCTCCTTCTGGTTCCCTCTGTCTATTTCTCCCTCTGTGTCTGTCTCACTCTGTCCTCGTCCGCTCTGCCTACCGCTGTTTGTCTCAGGGTACTGGAGGAGGCATCAGCCAGCCAGGCCAGTAGCAAAAAGGACAGTCGCGTCGACTTGTCCGGGAAGAATCGCACCTACGACATCCGCATCGAGAACTTTGACGTGTCGTTTGGCGAGCGGTGAGGGGTTCACTCTTAAGCTGCGTCCCAAATGGCACCATGTCTCTATTAAGTGCAGTACTTCTGACCAGGGCCAATAGGGATCTGGTCCAAAGTACCGCGCTATATAGGGAATACAGTTCCATTTGGGATGAAGCCATACCCACTCATTCTCCTACTATATCCAGCACTGGAGCAGGTGGTTCATTCTAATCAGCATCATTCAATGCTGTGTTAGCTAGACACCGTTTCCACCAGTATTTACCTGCTATTTCAATTGAGTTGATGTGGTTATGATAGTTACTTTCTGCAAATTACTTTAAAGAATTTCAACACAACTACCTGATATCAAATGGTGTGAAGGAGTGCTTGTTTAAATGAATGGCAAACAACTAAATGAGTGAATCATAGGTTATTCCTGTGTAATTACCCTTTTATTGTTATTTCTTATTTAATACCAGACAGCGTGAGAGCGACAAAGAGAGTAGGAGAGAGACAGAGACATTTAAGTCTGGACCGTAAAGCAATATGCAAGCAAATTGTTTCTCTCTGATTTTCCAGGTCCTTGCTGCAGGGGGCGGAGCTGTCGCTGTCGACAGGTCGCCGCTACGGCCTGATTGGCCGCAACGGCCTTGGGAAGACCACGCTACTGAAGATGCTGGCGAGCCGCAGCCTGCGCGTCCCCGCCCACATCACGATCCTGCACGTGGAGCAGGAGGTCGCTGGTGACGACACAGGGGCGCTGCAGAGCGTGCTTGAGAGCGACACGGTCCGGGAGGGGCTCCTGACGGAGGAACGCCTGCTGAATGCGCGCATAGCCAACGGAACGTACGTCAGTCTTACTTACTCCTTACATTGGAAGGAGTCAATACTGGCAGCCTTGGCAGATTTAAATGTTTTTGCAGGATTTTTACACTTTTGGGTTTGAAACTGCAACAGTCACTAAACCTGCAGTTTATTCTATTCCATGTTAGTGCTGAAGGAATGGAGACTGTTCGACTGTCGGAGATCTATGCTAAACTGGAGGAGATTGAAGCAGATAAGGCACCTGCCCGGTAAAGAGCCACACTAAACATGTCTGTACATAATGTCATATCTGTGTGTTCCTTACATTAGCAGTGTATTTAGATATGTACATGTCATATCTGTGTGTACCTTACATTAGCAGTGTATTTAGGTATGTACATGTCATATCTGTGTGTACCTTACATTAGCAGTGTATTTAGGTATGTACATGTCATATCTGTGTGTACCTTACATTAGCAGTGTATTTAGGTATGTACATAATGTCATATCTGTGTGTACCTTACATTAGCAGTGTATTTAGATATGTACATAATGTCATATCTGTGTGTACCTTACATTAGCAGTGTATTTAGATATGTACATAATGTCATATCTGTGTGTACCTTACATTAGCAGTGTATTTAGATATGTACATAATGTCATATCTGTGTATACCTTACATTAGCAGTGTATTTAGGTATGTACATGTCATATCTGTGTGTACATTACATTAGCAGTGTATTTAGGTATGTACATAATGTCATATCTGTGTGTACCTTACATTAGCAGTGTATTTAGGTATGTACATGTCATATCTGTGTGTACCTTACATTAGCAGTGTATTTAGGTATGTACATGTCATATCTGTGTGTACCTTACATTAGCAGTGTATTTAGGTATGTACATAATGTCATATCTGTGTGTACCTTACATTAGCAGTGTATTTAGGTATGTACATGTCATATCTGTGTGTACCTTACATTAGCAGTGTATTTAGATATGTACATAATGTCATATCTGTGTATACCTTACATTAGCAGTGTATTTAGGTATGTACATGTCATATCTGTGTGTACATTACATTAGCAGTGTATTTAGGTATGTACATAATGTCATATCTGTGTGTACCTTACATTAGCAGTGTATTTAGGTATGTACATGTCATATCTGTGTGTACCTTACATTAGCAGTGTATTTAGATATGTACATAATGTCATATCTGTGTATACCTTACATTAGCAGTGTATTTATGTATGTACATGTCATATCTGTGTGTACCTTACATTAGCAGTGTATTTATGTATGTACATGTCATATCTGTGTGTACCTTACATTAGCAGTGTATTTATGTATGTACATGTCATATCTGTGTGTACCTTACATTAGCAGTGTATTTATGTATGTACATGTCATATCTGTGTGTACCTTACATTAGCAGTGTATTTAGGTATGTACATAATGTCATATCTGTGTGTACCTTACATTAGCAGTGTATTTAGATATGTACATAATGTCATATCTGTGTGTACCTTACATTAGCAGTGTATTTATGTATGTACATGTCATATCTGTGTGTACCTTACATTAGCAGTGTATTTAGATATGTACATAATGTCATATCTGTGTGTACCTTACATTAGCAGTGTATTTAGGTATGTACATAATGTCATATCTGTGTGTACCTTACATTAGCAGTGTATTTAGGTATGTACATAATGTCATATCTGTGTGTACCTTACATTAGCAGTGTATTTAGATATGTACATAATGTCATATCTGTGTGTACCTTACATTAGCAGTGTATTTATGTATGTACATGTCATATCTGTGTGTACCTTACATTAGCAGTGTATTTAGGTATGTACATAATGTCATATCTGTGTGTACCTTACATTAGCAGTGTATTTAGATATGTACATAATGTCATATCTGTGTGTACCTTACATTAGCAGTGTATTTAGATATGTACATAATGTCATATCTGTGTGTACCTTATATTAGCAGTGTATTTATGTATGTACATGTCATATCTGTGTGTACCTTACATTAGCAGTGTATTTATGTATGTACATGTCATATCTGTGTGTACCTTACATTAGCAGTGTATTTAGATATGTACATAATGTCATATCTGTGTGTACCTTACATTAGCAGTGTATGTAGGTATGTACATGTCATATCTGTGTGTACCTTACATTAGCAGTGTATTTATGTATGTACATGTCATATCTGTGTGTACCTTACATTAGCAGTGTATTTAGATATGTACATAATGTCATATCTGTGTGTACCTTACATTAGCAGTGTATGTAGGTATGTACATGTCATATCTGTGTGTACCTTACATTAGCAGTGTATTTAGATATGTACATAATGTCATATCTGTGTGTACCTTATATTAGCAGTGTATTTATGTATGTACATGTCATATCTGTGTGTACCTTACATTAGCAGTGTATTTACATATGTACATAATGTCATATCTGTGTGTACCTTACATTAGCAGTGTATTTATGTATGTACATGTCATATCTGTGTGTACCTTACATTAGCAGTGTATTTAGGTATGTACATGTCATATCTGTGTGTACCTTACATTAGCAGTGTATTTATGTATGTACATGTCATATCTGTGTGTACCTTACATTAGCAGTGTATTTATGTATGTACATGTCATATCTGTGTGTACCTTACATTAGCAGTGTATGTAGGTATGTACATGTCATATCTGTGTGTACCTTACATTAGCAGTGTATTTATGTATGTACATGTCATATCTGTGTGTACCTTACATTAGCAGTGTATGTAGGTATGTACATGTCATATCTGTGTGTACCTTACATTAGCAGTGTATTTATGTATGTACATGTCATATCTGTGTGTACCTTACATTAGCAGTGTATGTAGGTATGTACATGTCATATCTGTGTGTACCTTACATTAGCAGTGTATTTACATATGTACATAATGTCATATCTGTGTGTACCTTACATTAGCAGTGTATTTAGATATGTACACAATGTTATATCTGTGTGTATACTGTACAACAGATGCATGTTCTGGTTTGGTAATTGTCTTCTGTTTCTCTCCTCCCCTCTCTTTTCCACAGTGCTTCAATCATCCTATGTGGTTTAGGTTTTTCTCCCAAAATGCAAACGCTGACAACCAAGTAAGTTGGTGTGTGTGTGTGTGTGTGTGTGTGTGTGTGTGTGTGTGTGTGTGTGTGTGTGTGTGTGCACGATAAACTGATCTCTCTCTGTGTTCTCTTCACAGGGAGTTTTCTGGAGGGTGGCGAATGAGATTAGCTCTGGCTAGAGCGCTCTTCGCCAAGTGAGTCTCTGCTTGTCGCTTTTATCCTGAGGACAGTCTTCCCAATTAAAATACAAGGACAGAGATTATATTAGAATATTTCTGTACATTTATAAATCTCCAATGAGCTATTTCCTGAATCTCAATGTATTATAGACCATCAATTCCATAGACAGATTATCAAGACATGAATATGGCTCTGATAAATATTATATATGCCATTTAGCAGACGCTTTTATCCAAAGCGACTTACAGTCATGTGTGCATACATTCTACGTATGGGTGGTCCCGGGGATCGAACCCACTACCCTGGCGTTACAAGCGCCATGCTCTACCAACTGAGCTACAGGAGCTACAGGACCACAATATTCTAAAGCTAGCTTCAAGTCTCTAAGTAATGTGTATATTTGTATTGTCTCTTTTTAGGCCTGATCTTTTGTTACTTGATGGTGAGTGATTAAACCACATGAAGTATTTTAGTTTGATCAGTTCAATGGTGTCCAGCAGTCAGCGCAAAGGCCCTCTGACTGACTGTTGGTCTGTCTGTTTGTTTCTCAGAGCCCACCAACATGTTGGATGTCCGAGCCATTCTTTGGCTGGAGAATTACCTGCAGGTAGGTTACTCCTGCTTACTGAATCAAATTCAGTCCCCGATTGGTGAAAGCACAGGCAAGCGTGGACAATAGGGACTTTCTACCATATTCCTTACCCGAGTCCAGGTCAAGGGGCAAGGGGCGTGAATGAGTGTACATTTCAGGGAGAAGGGTAGAAAATAGGAGCATACGTTAAATTGTTTTAATTTCCAGAACGTGCTGGGTAATTCAAATGTTGCCTCTGGGTGTCCTTGAGACAAAAGGGGTCCTCTACATTGGCAAAGGACACACCTGCTCACGCTCATGAGCCAAGCATACATGGTTAGCCTCAAATGGATTGTGTTGTATCACAAGTTAGGAAATTGCGAACAACACTCAAGCCAAAATGTGACTTTAAGGTTGTGTCCCAATAATATTTCCCTTCTCCTGAAGTGTGCACTCATTTAGTACTTCTACAAGTCAAAAGACATTGGATTAATGGAGGCATGGGCCAGCTGGAGTTACCACCATATTTCTTCTACCACTTATTTCCATCCAAATCACTGAATGGAAGTGAATGAATGCACACTTTGGGTGGAAGGAGAGATAATTGTGACATAACTAAATCAAGAGCAACATGTTCAACTTCCATATGGCCCGTTTAACTCCTCCGCCCCCCACAGACCTGGCAGACCACCATCCTGGTGGTGTCCCACGACCGGAACTTCCTCAACGCCGTGGTGACTGACATCATCCACCTGCACTCGCAGCGGCTGGAGAGTTACCGCGGCGACTACGAGAACTTTGTCAAGACCAAAGAGGACCGCCTGAAGAACCAGCAGAGGGAGTACGAGGCCCAGTTTCAGTACAGAGAGCACATCCAGGTTAGGAGCCCACACACACACACACACACTGTCCTGCACACACACATTTTCTCTCACATTGAGGTATGCACATAAACTAAAAAGCCTATGGCAAGTGTAATAACAATGCACTCTCTAAGCATTTGTCTTTGCTGATTAGTATGTTTATTTTATATATCTTGAAATGCCAAACGTATCAACATCCTGCTAAATACTAGATGATATATTATAGTATCTTATACATTATAATCGTGGATTGATCCCCTCCCTCTGTGTGCCAGGTGTTTATCGACCGGTTCAGATACAACGCCAACAGGGCGGCACAGGTGCAGAGCAAACTGAAGCTCTTAGAAAAACTGTGAGTAACCATCTATTTCAAAATGTTACACGCACCCCACCCTGCTTTCTCTCATGTAGGGCTCCCTTGGGAATTACAGCCTGAAAGTCCAATTCATTGTAAAGGAAAACTTCCGTCTTGCACATGCATGATGACCTCTGCGTGTTTGTTTGCCTGTGCAAACAGAACAGGTGCACAAGGGGAATGAATGGTCAGTGTAAAGAATGTCTATTGTCATCCGTCGTCCATTTCCCCCGCTGCTCTTCTCTTGTCTCCTGCAGGCCTGAACTCAAACCTCTGGAGAAGGAAACCGAAGTCACCTTAAAGTAAGAGACCGCTCCTCTTGTCCCGAATGAAGTCAGGTTTCAATTCTCACATTAATCTGAGCGCTAACGTGCGTACGTGCGTCTGTCCACAGGTTCCCTGATAACTTTGAGAAGCTGTCTCCCCCGGTGCTCCAGTTGGATGAGGTGGAGTTCTACTATAACACTGACCAGCGCCTCTTCACACAGCTGTCTGTGTCTGCAGACCTGGAGTCTCGCATCTGCATCGTACGTATTAATCACACTGCTCTCAATCCTGATGACTAGTTCTAAATCACATGCACTGCTAATAGTTAGGGGTGCACCGATGTGATCATTCTGGGCTGATGCCAATATTTTCTTTGCGATTTCAACTGATTCAGATATTTTTTTCATTTTATGGCCCTTTTTAAATGTCCTAGCACAGATAGAACCGTTGTTGCACTTCCTATGTTCATAAGGCTAGTAAGAACATATCTTCGCCCCCACATCGTCACTGATATATTGTGCCTCCATTAATATTGTACTTTAAACCTGTGAAACACTTCCACAGACAACGCTCTGTGCAACCTTCCAACTGCTAAAGTAGTACCTACAGTGTCTCTCTCTCTCTCAGGTGGGTGAGAACGGGGCGGGTAAATCCACCATGCTCAAGCTACTGATGGGAGAGTTAACACCTGTCAACGGCATCAGACACGCCCATCGGTGAGGTTCTATGCTTGATGTTAGCCATGTTCCTCTGCTGCTAGTGTGTGTCTCGGTGGGTGTGCGTGCAGGGAAGTAAACGACAGCTTCATTTCCCTTTCTCGCTCAGGAACCTGAAGATCGGTTATTTCAGTCAGCACCACGTGGATCAACTGGACCTCAACGTGTGTTCAATTGAGCTGCTACTCAACAAATTCCCAGGTGACCACCCACCACCAAAACATATCAATACTGATCATTATCAAACCCTGGGCTGTGTTCATTAGGCACCAAATGCAAAGGAAACTGATTGGAACAGCACTACCTGGACTTGGCCCAATACCCGTTGCGTGCACTAATGAACACGACCCAGGTGGTTGATACGAATCCCTATGGCGGGTTAGATGACAACGTCACGAAAACAATGCGCTCGCTTCAATGGGGAAAAAGGCAGTGTGTTGTGATTCTGGATGACCAGGTGGCTAGCAACAATGACAAGAAAGCTGCCATGTGAGAAATCGTTGGTGAATCGTTTCAGCTAGTTTTATCTTGTTCTTGATACCATGTCTTGTTTTGAGGTGTTTTAACTGATGCTGATGTGGCTAAGATTCGCTAGCTAGTTAACCAAGAACTGTACAAATGTATTTGAGACAAGTGCTATTTAGGTTTTCAATAAACGTTGGGGACTAATTATTATTTACATTCTGGCAACCGTCTAAGCCAGCCCTGTCTGTTTTGGCCCATGTTGCTTAACAACCAACCCATCTATAGCCTGCAGTCTTTGTCATCTGTAACCCTTTTTGTCCCTCCCAGGTCGTAACGAGGAGGAGTACAGACACCAGCTGGGTGGCTATGGAATAACAGGGGAGCTGGCAACTCGGCCTGTGGCCAGTTTGTCAGGAGGGCAGAAGAGCCGGGTTGCCTTCGCTCAGATGACAATGCCTTGGTAATGCCTTTTATTACACTCCATGGCCGCAAAATTGTACACAGGATTGTCATATTGTAGTAGTAAACTGGTTTTAGTTAAGTTGGAAAAACGTCCTTGTACGAGCAGTGTATAGCCTCCAGACCATGACGTTTAATAATGGCATTGTGACCAGCTTAGCCCGCTGGGTTACATTTCTCTATCCTTCAGATGTTAAACTGACTCTGGTCGGTTCTTATCTTCGCTCTATCACCTTATAACTGATTAAGGGTCTTGACCGACACTAGTCGGAAGGTGTATTTAAAAACCGGTGTTGATATATATTTAAAAAATGGAAGCAGCATGCAATTCAGTTGTGAACCTCAAACAGTTAGCATTTATGCTAAAATGATTTTACAAATCTTCACACTAAGTCTAGAGATTTGGCGACTACAGTGTTTGTTCGTCCCTACAAATCTGCAAGGGAATAATTGCTGCGTCAAACAGCCACTGCATGGCGCTATAAATAATGTACTATTATATTTTGTGAACACTTGCATATAGTAGTACATGTATAATGAATGCTTCAATGCGGTCATCTCTTTCAGCCTGCTCATAAAGCCAGCAACAGCCCCCCGTTTCATTGCTGCTTGTAGCTACAGTTGTATCTCTTACTCACTTTTTCTCTTTCTCTCTCAGCCCCAACTTCTATATCCTTGACGAGCCAACCAATCACCTGGACATGGAAACGATCGAGGCTCTAGCGAAAGCGCTCAACAAATTCAAAGTAAGCTTGTTAATCTGGAAGAGAAAATGTCCTTTATCAGTCGAGTAAATCTAGAGAAAACCTATCCAAATTCAAAGTAAGCTTGTTAAACTAGAAGAGAAAATGTCCTTTATCAGTAGAGTAAATCATGGATGGCTTTTCTTTATAAGCTCACTTTGGCCTCTAGCTATCAATCAATGGAAATGATAGCTCTTGAACACAGTTTTAATGTGCGTTCATACCCTTAACAACTCTATCCTCTCCTCAGGGTGGAGTGGTCCTTGTCTCTCACGACGAGCGTCTGATCCGGCTCGTGTGCAGAGAGCTGTGGGTCTGTGAGCACGGGAACGTGCGGCGAGTGGAGGGGGGCTTCGACGAGTACCGGGATATCTTGCAAGAACAGTTCCGCAAAGAGGGCTACCTGTGAGTGGTAACTCACCCATTACGCCAACTATGACAGGCATGCCAAGTTGCCAATTGACTTCAATAACCTAAACCCCCCCACTCTTCACTCCCTGACTGCCAATCATCATCCCCGGGGGGAGAACTGAGTTTAACTGTCCCGGCATCCTCTCTGCTCCCCCACACTACCGTTTTTGTTTTGTTTGTGATTTAGTTCGGCCCGACAGTTCAAAGTGGCGTACTCTTGTCCATTGTCCTGAAGCAGACACGTTTTAGGGTACACGGAGGGTACAAAATCTGTCGAATATCGATTGTGTGTGTACTCTGAAACTGCCTCCGGCCTCACCACTAAACCTTTCTGATCATAATAGTTGGAGCTGGTTTGGTTCACTTAACATCAAGGAGGATATTCCATCCTGTGAAGGTGGGGGTGCTGTACCCTCTAACTGTTAACCCCATGTGGGCAGCCATCTTGGAATAACGCTACATCCGTTTAGCTCTCATTAATATCAGTGAAGGGATGAATGTCTCCATTTCTTCATCCATGTTGAAAATGTGTGTGATTGAGTGCGAGAGAGGATATATTTCAAGTGATATGGGATGATGTTTCTCCTGAACATGTGTGCTCGTGATGGAGAGGGATCATCTCTTAATCAGTGGAACCTGGGGCTGAGCTGAAATGGCACCCTGTTCCCTACATAGTGCAGTATTTTGGGAACAAGCCAAAAGTGCACCATCGCGTCATTTCAGACACCCCTGGTCGTGTTCACTGGGCACCAAACAGAAGAAAACAGTCTGAAACGGAGGGACTACGTGGACTTGTTCAATAAGAAACGCTCCTTTTCTGTTCCAAATGTTTTCTGTTGCGTTCCCTAATGAACACGATCCTGGAAACATCCATATGTGTTAGCATGGGAACCCACCAGCACAACAACAACTTGTACAACAGCAGCAGCTGGCTCCAGCTCTCTTGGGAAGAAGCAGCAGTATCTCCAAGTAAAGAGGGGTATTATATTATATATATATATATATATATATATACATCTTAAAGACAATTATCAGAATAAAAAAACGAAATTCCTTCTGCTTCAACGTTATATCACTAACTTATAAATAGCTGTTTAAAGAACGATTCAATCATAACGCCATGCTAAATAAAAAGCTTTAATCATCCATTCGCCAGGTCTGATGTTCGTGACTTTATTATTTTGACAAAGTGGACCCCGTTTCATAACAATCTAGAGAAGATCTATGGATAGAGTCCATATACAAGCGACAGAAAACACTCAAATAATAGAAATGTTTTGTGAAAATTGTAAATGGATGCTTAATCATTCACAGGTTGAGTTCATAAAGGAGTGGACTGTGCGTGTGTATATGGTATGGTGATTTGATTTGGTACCATACAGACTTGTCGATTACTTCAGAGCTCTCTACAGATTGGCGTACCTATAGAAAGTAGAGCTCGTCAGCTCTACAGATTGGCGTACCTATAGCAAGTAGAGCTAGTCAGCGCTCTACAGATTGGCGTACCTATAGAAAGTAGAGCGAGTCAGCTCTCTACAGATTGGCGTACCTATAGAAAGTAGAGCTAGTCAGCTCTCTACAGATTGGCGTACCTATAGAAAGTAGAGCTCGTCAGCTCTACAGATTGGCGTACCTATAGAAAGTAGAGCTAGTCAGCTCTCTACAGATTGGCGTACCTATAGAAAGTAGAGCTAGTCTGCTCTCTACAGATTGGCGTACCTATAGAAAGTAGAGCTAGTCAGCTCTACTACCTATAGAAATTGGAGCTTGTCAGCTCTACAGATTGGCGTACCTATAGAAAGTAGAGCTGGTCAGCTCTACAGATTGGCGTACCTATAGAAATTGGAGCTTGTCAGCTCTACAGATTGGCGTACCTATAGAAAGTAGAGCTCGTCAGCTCTACAGATTGGCGTACCTATAGAAAGTAGAGCTAGTCAGCTCTCTACAGATTGGCGTACCTATAGAAAGTAGAGCTAGTCAGCTCTCTACAGATTGGTGTACCTATAGAAAGTAGAGCTAGTCAGCTCTCTACAGATTGGTGTACCTATAGCAAGTAGAGCTAGTCAGCTGTACAGATTGGTGTACCTATAGAAAGTAGAGCTAGTCAGCTCTACAGAGTGGCGTACCTATAGAAAGTAGAACTAGTCAGCTCTACAGATTGGCATACCTATAGAAAGTAGAGCTAGTCAGCTCTACAGATTGGCATACCTATAGAAAGTAGAGCTAGTCAGCTCTACAGATTGGTGTACCTATAGAAAGTGGAGCTAGTCAGCTCTACAGAGTGGCGTACCTATAGAAAGTAGAGCTAGTCAGCTTACAGAGTGGCGTACCTATAGAAAGTAGAACTAGTCAGCTCTACAGATTGGTGCTATAGAAAGTAGAGCTAGTCAGCTCTACAGATTGGCATACCTATAGAAAGTAGAGCTAGTCAGCTCTACAGATTGGGTACCTATAGAAAGTGGAGCTAGTCAGCTCTACAGAGTGGCGTACCTATAGAAAGTAGAGCTAGTCAGCTCTACAGAGTGGCGTACCTATAGAAAGTAGAGCTAGTCAGCTCTCTACAGATTGGCGTACCTATAGAAAGTAGAGCTAGTCAGCTCTCTACAGATTGGTGTACCTATAGAAAGTAGAGCTAGTCAGCTCTCTACAGATTGGTGTACCTATAGCAAGTAGAGCTAGTCAGCTGTACAGATTGGTGTACCCATAGCAAGTAGAGCTAGTCAGCTGTACAGATTGGTGTACCTATAGAAAGTGGAGCTAGTAATTTGACACTGGGGGGGGGGGTTGTTTATCAGGCCCGGGTTACCCCGGTGGGAGGAGTTTGAATTGGGTGAAAAGTGACTGCCCCCCGGGCTTGAGCCAGGTACCCCGCTATGGCCAATGGCAAAGTCGGCTCAAAACAAAAGTGATTAATAATTAAGCACATGGAGTGATGCGTAGGATTATGTGATTTGTTTTCTTACTGCTTTATCAAAATTAAAACTAGTTCATTTTCTGGCAAAGAGATGTATGTTTCTGGACGATGCACCATGCTGCCTTGTTGACAACATGACCGAGCTGCGCAGATTACTGTTAGATCTGAGAAGGGTGCTCTTCCCTCCCAGCTTTCGCCCGACGGTGTGACGGGCCGTTGCCCGGTTCAACCCGGGCCAGCGTAATAAAACTCCCTCAATGTAAAGAACCGTATAGTGCTGAACTGTTTCTGCGTTCAACTGCACTGTTGCCTATTAAAGTGAGACAAAAGTGATCTAAATCCAAAACACTTAACTAACCAAATGGAAGGTAAACAACACAATGATGCACAGCTTTGAGTAACATGAGACTATTTCAATGCAACAGTCAGTGAAAATAAATGGGTGGGATAGGATGTTTGAGAGCATTGCATTACAATATAAATATAGTCATTCTGCATACAGTACATTCTGCTGTCCGCAATACTGTCAACACACATTGCCAGGGATGTACTTTACCCTCAATTATGATGCAAACGCCTGCATGAATAAAAGCAAACTCATTCCCTGGCAGAGCTCTTACAATGAAACAATCTTTACCATAGTTCTTGTACATTTCTTTTCATGACCTGTCATATGATCTCCTCCAGATCGCTTTGCCTGTCCCAGTCAGGTGGTCGTTCCATTGGCAGCCCTGCTATGTCCTCAAACACTGGGGCGTAGGTGTGGAAACACACACACATGTTCAGGAGCTGCTCCCAGTGTTGAGGGGAATCTCCAGAGTCGGCCGTCCTAGTCCTGTACTGGGCCTGAGAGGGGGGCACAGGCAGGCTCTCCACTGGTTCTCTGGGGGTAGTGATCAGTGTCCGCTCCTGTAACAAGCCCTGGGCGCTTAGTAGAGCGAAGTCCCTGTCAAAGTCGACCTCTGAGCAGGTAAAGGAGCTGTGGGTGTTGCTGTCCATCCCTCTGGAAGGTCTGCCAGGCATGGGCCATTGAGCCAGCTGATGTAACTGAACACCCACAGGGCTGTTCAGCTTCCTCACCTCCTCCACAGAGAGACAGTGAGGAGGACCCCTCAGCCCTGGCACTACCAACCTCCCGGGGAAGCGCTGCTCTTCATCAGCTACCTGGCTCAGCGGCCCACTGGCCATACCACATCCTCCGTCTCTGGAGACTCTTTGGTCAGGGTGTGTCAGGGGCCTCTGCCACAGCTCCACTGGCCTCTCTCGGTCATCTGGATTTGGGGAATCTGGCATTTTCTTCTGACATCCCCTCAATCCTCCCCTCACTCCAGTCTCTGTCCTCTCCCAATCTGTGTTGTGGAGAGATCCAGTGAGCCTTAGAGAGCCAGTGTCAGATTGGAACACACTGTAGACACTGTCTATCTCGTAGTATTCCAGCTCCTCACTGTGTCCACCAGCCTCCACACCTGGCCTGGCTGTACTGTAGCCGTCCTGGACAGCCTCCCTCAGTTTGTCCTCCCGGATCCCGTCAGGTGGCTTCCCTCTCACCGCAGGTACAGAACGAGTGGTCCTCGGGCCTTCAAAACAAAACGCTCCGTTGTCCGTCCCTTCCTCTCCACGTTGCGGTGAGCCACTTTCAGCCTGACGCTTCTGTGGCCGGTGGCAGCAGGCGTTAGCATTGCGTCTCCCCAGGCAGAGGAACACACCCAGGCCCAGGCAGAGGAGGAAGGAGGTGATGGGGAGAACCACGCCGATGACCCACAGAGGAGCGGAGGGGCCCCTGAGGGCCTCCTTATCAGAACACACTCCTGCTCCACCCTGGAAGTCCTCTGGTGGAGGGGAGGAGCAGAGCTCACAGGAGCCAGCCGTGAGGCAGATACAGGAGCTGTTCCTAGTGCCAGCCGAGCCACCGCAGGCTGGAGCAGTGGGACAGGGCAGAGAGAGGCAAGGTAGTCTGGCGTTGGTGGGGACATCCTCAGGGCAAGTGGTGGAAACACAGGAGCCTGGATGTACCAGAGGAAATGCGTGTTACAGTATGGACAGGTAAGAGGAGGAGCCTATCTGTTAGATTTAATGTGTGTGTGTCAGTGACTCACATGAGGGAACACAGGAGCCTGGGGACTCACAGCTGGACTGAAGAAGGGTAGAACTGGGCCAAACCTCCACTATCAGACTGTAGCCGCTGACTGGCAGGAAATGGCCATTGTATCGGACATACTCCACACAACCAGAGAACCCTACTGAGGGGAGACAGAGGAAACATACTTGCCTGATCCCAAAACATGCCCCTAACTGCTAACCCCCTAGGTAGCTGTGTAGATCTTTTTTAAACTGGATGTGAATCAATATGGTATGATTGCTCCACTTTGCCTTCAAAGAGGTCAAGTGTATTTTTGGGATGGGAGTTCATCACTTTATTTATTTTTGACAAGACAGATATAAGTAAAGATTGAGTGAAGCAGTGAAGGGCAGACAGTTGGCAGACCTGGGGCTTGAACCCCCCCCCATCGTTAAGGGGGAAACGAGTTCAGAGTCGGGAGCTTAGACTGCTACACCAGACACTCCAGCACAATAATGTACATTTTTGACCATATTGCAACACCTATCCAATCCACTCGGATCTATGAAACTACATAGGAGGTAGGATTTGGGATTGGCTGTACATCTTCACACTGCAGGTCATGACACATGAACACTTAATACCCTGAGAACACGATTACAGTAATACACTGTTAATGAATACACAGCTCAGCAGTATGTCATTGACTGACAAACTGAAAGGTATTCCGATCCGGGGTGAAGTCTAGGATTTCCCTTCCCATTTCTAACCATAACCATTAGTTGGGAAAATGCTAAACTGACCGAAGATCAGCATCTATGGGCAACTTCATCCTACACCATTTCTTCCAACCTGGGCGCTTGATTCTCGTGTCTCGGGGTGGTGGTGGACTTGCTCCAAGGACGATCTTCTCCACATTGACAGCACTTAGGTCCAGAGCTCCGTTATTGCTGGTGTTCGTGACTGTCTGGCCGTCCATCAGAAGGACAGTGCTCTGTCCAACTGTGGAAAGATGGAGGACATGCCAGTCCCCGTCTGCCATGCTGGTCTCTGAGGCAACCTAGCATGATGAATAATGATATTTAGGTTAAAGCACTGACAGCTAACACATATATTGAGAAAGAGGCCCATGCAGGAATTGAACCCCAACTCTGGTGTTGTCAGCAGCACCATGCTCCAACGCTGGTGGTTACCTCTGAGAGGACGTCTGACCTTCTGTCTCTGGAGACGTACAGAAGGTTTCCATCCATCACCTGAACGTGTCAACGGAAACTTGGTTTAGAATACGGACAGCTAAGAATTAACACTTTACTCCGGAAATGCAGACTCCAACAGTACATTTGGAAAGTATTCAGACCCCTTGACTTTTTACACATTTTGTTATGTTACAGCCTTATTCTAACATGGATTAAATAGTTTTTTCCCTCAATCTACACACAATACCCCACAATGACAAAGCAAAACGTTTTTTTTTTTAGAAATGTTTGCAATTTTATTAAACATAAACAAATACCTTATTTACGTATTTAGACTATTTTCTATGAGACTCAAAATTGAGCTCAGGTGCATCCTGTTTCCATTGATCATCCTTGATGTTTCTTCAACTTGATTGAAGTCCAGCTGTGGTCAATTCAATTGATTGGACATGATTTGGAAAGGCACACACCTGTCTATATAAGGCCCCCCATTTGACAGCGCATGTCAGAGCAAAAACCATAAGGTCAAAATAATTGTCTGTAGAGCTTCGAGACAGGAGGCACAGATCTGAGGAAGGGTACCAAAACATTTCTGCAGAATTGAAGGTCCCCAAGAACGCAGTGACCTCCATCATTCTTAAATGGAAGAAGTTTGGAAGCACCAAGGCTCTTCCTAGAGCTAGGCAAACTGAGCATTCGGGGGAGCAGAGCCTTTGTCAGGGAGGTGACCAAGAAGGTGACCGATGGTAACTCTGGCAGAGCTCCAGAGCTCCTCTGTGGAGATGGTTGTCCTTCTGGAAGGTTCTCCCATCTCTGCAGCACTCCACTAATTAGGCCTTTATGGTAGAGTAGCCAGACGGAAGCCACTCCTCAGTAAAATGCACATGACAGCCCGCTTGGAGTTTGCCAAAAGGCACCTAAAGGACTCTGACCTTGAGAAACAAGATTCTCTGCTCTGATGAAGCATTTTGGTGGCAGCATCATGCTGTGGGTGTGTATTTCAGTGGCAGGGACTGGGAGACTAGTCAGGATCGAGGGAAAGATAAATGTAGCAAAGTACAGAAAGATCCTTGATGAAAACCTGCTCTCTGACTGGGGAAAATAAAGTTGATGACCGACTATTAAGATTATCCTAACAACGGGACATTAAAAACTGTAACATCTTATGTTTCACTGAGACGTGGCTGAACGAAGAAACAGACAATATAGAGCTGACGGGATTTTCTATGGACTGGCAGAACCGAGATGCTACCTCGGGTAAGATGAGGGGTGGGGGTGTGTGTCTTTTTGTCAATAACAGCTGGTGTCCGATGTCTAATATTAAATAAGTCTCAAGGTATTGCTCGTCTGAGGTAAAGTACCTTATGATAAGCTGTAGACAACATTATCTACCAAGAGAGTTCTCATCTGTATTATTCGTAGCTGTCTTTTTACCACCACAAAGCGAAGCTGGCACTAAGACCACTCTCCCCCTCAATGTGAGCAAGACAAAGGAGCTGATCGTGGACTACAGGAAAAGGTGGGTGTAACAGGCCCTCGTTAATATCGACGGGGCTGTCGTGGAACGGGTCGAGAGTTTCAAGTTCCTTGATGTCTACATCACCAACGAACTATCATGGTCCAAACACACCAAGACAGTCATGAAGAGGGCACTACAAAACATTTTCCCCCTCAGGAGACTGAAAAGATTTGGCATGGGTACCAAAATCCTCACAAGGTTCTACGGCTAGGCATCGCAGTGCTAGCTGTGCCGCTAGAGACTCTGGGTTCGAGCCCAGGCACTGTCTCAGCCGGCCGCGTCCGGGAGGTCCATGGGGCGACGCACAATTGGCCTAGTGTCGTCCGGGGTTAGGGAAGGTTTGGCCGGTAGGGATATCCTTGTCTCATCGCGCACTAGCGACCCCTGTGGCGGGTCGCGCGCAGGGCGCGCTAACCAGGTCGCCAGATGCACGGTGTTTCCTCCGACACATTGGTGCGGCTGGCTTCCGGGTTGGATGCGCCCTGTGTTAAGAAGCAGTGCGGCTTGGTTGGGTTGTGTTTCGTAGGACGCATGGCTGTTTTCTCTGCTACCGCACGGCAAGCGGTACTGGAGCGCCAAGTCTAGGACCAAAAGGCTTCTCAACAGCTTCTACCCCCAAGCCATTAGACTGCCGAACAATTCATAAAAATCGCCACCGGACAATTTACATTGACACCCCCCCTCTTGTACACTGTTGCTACTCGCTGTTTGTACAGATTACCACAACTAGCCTGTACCCCTGCACATTGACTCAGTACCGGCGCCTCGTTATTGTGTTACTTTTTATTTTAGTCTACTTGGTAAATATTTTCTTCTTCTTGAACTGCACTTGGTTAAGGGCTTGTAAGTAAGCATTTCACGGTAAAGTCTACACTTGTTGTATTCCGCGCATGTGGCAAATAAAGTTTGATTTGATTCGGGGCGAAGGTTAAGCTTCCAACAGGACAACGACCGTAAGCACACAGTCAAGACAACGCAGGAAAGGCTTCGGGACAAGTCTCTGAATGTCCTTGAGTGGCCTGACCAGAGCCCGTACTTGAACCAGATCTAACATCTCTGGAGAGACCTGAAAATAGCTGTGCAGCGACGCTCCCCATCCAACCTGACAGAGCTTGAGAGGATCTGTAGAGTAGAATGGGAGACACTCCCAAATACAGGTGTGCCAAGCTTCTAGCGTTATACCCAAGAAGACTCGAGGTTGTAATCACTGCTTAAGGTGTTTCAACATAATACTGAGTAAAGGATCTGAATGCTTATGTAAATGTGATGTTTTTTTTGTTTTTTTTACAAATTTGCAGAAGTTTCTAAACAACAGTTTTTGCTTTGTCATTATGGGTATTGTGTGTAGATTGATGAGGGAAAAAACTATTTAATCAATTTTAGAATAAGGCTGTAACATAAAATGTGGAAAAAGTGAAGGGGTCTGAATACTTTCCGAATACAGTGTATAGGATTCATCCCAAATGGCACCCTATTGACTTTATAGTGCACTACTTTTGACCATGGCTCATAGTGCTCTGTCAAAAGTAGTGCACTACAGAATAGGGTGCCATTTGGAACCACAGATCACACAAAGAATGTAATTTAAGAAGCTCTCTCCTCCCCTCCATTGCAAACTCAATTGTCTGTGTCCTATAACTAAACTGTCTACAGTGGCAAGAAAAAGTATGTGAACCCTTTGGATTTACCTGGATTTCTGCATAAATTGGTCATCAAATTTGATCTGATCTTCATCTAAGTCACAACAATAGACACACGGTGTGCTTAAACTAACAACACAGATATTGTATTTTTCTTGTCTATTTTGAATACATCATATAAACATTCACAGTGTAGGTTGTAAAAAGTATGTGAACCCCTAGGCTAATGACCTCCAAAAGCTTATTGGAGTCAGGAGTCAGCTAACCTGGAGTCCAACCAATGAGACGAGATTGGAGATGTTGGATAGCGCTGCCTTGCCCTATAAAAAAACACTCACAAAATTTGAGTTTGCTATTCACAAGAAGCATTGCCTGATGTGAACCATGCCTCGAACAAAAGAGATCTCAGAAGACTTAAGATGAAGACTTTTTGAGTTGCATAAAGCTGGACAGGGTTACAAAAGTATCTCTAATAGCCTTGATATTCATCAGTTCATGGTAAGACAAATTGCCTATAAATTGAGAAAGTTCAGCACTGTTGCTACTTTCCCTAGGAGTGGCCATCCTGCAAAGATGACTGCAAGAGCACAGCACAGAATGCTCAATGAACTTAAGAATCCTAGAGTGTCAGCTAAAGACTTACAGAAATCTCTGGAACACGCTAACATCTCTGTTGACGTGTCAACGATACGTAAAACACTCAACAAGAATGGTGTTCATGGGAGGACACCACGGAAGAAGCCACTGCTGTCCAAAAAAACATTGCTGCGAGTCTGAAGTTTGCAAAAGAGCACCTGGATGTTCCACAGCGCTACTGGCAAAATATTCTGTAGACTACAGACACTACAGTTTAGTTGTTTGGAAGGAACATGCAACACTATGTGTGGAGAAAAAAAGGCACAGCACACCAACATCAAAACCTCATCCCAACTGGAAAGTATGGTGGAGGGAGCATCGTGGTTTGGGGCTGTTTTGCTGCTTCAGGGCCTGGACAGCTTGCTATCATTGAGGGAAAAATAAATTCCCGAGTTTATCAAGACATTTTACAGGAGATGGTTAAGCTATCTGTCCGCCAATTGAAGCTCAACAGAAGTTGGGTGACGCAACAGGACGACGATCCAAAACACAGAAGTAAATCAACAACAGAATGGCCTCAACAGAAGAAAATATGCCTTCTGGAGTGGCCCAGTCAGAGTCCTGACCTCAACCCGATTGAGATACTGTGGCATGATCTCAAGAGAGCAGTTCTGAACTGAAACAGTTTTGTAAAGAGAAATGGCCCAAAATTCCTCCTGACCGTTGTGCAGGTCTGATCCGCAACTACAGAAAACGTTTGGATCAGGTTATTACTGCCAAAGGAGGGTCAACCAGTTATTGAATCCAAGGGTTCACATACTTTTCCCACCCTGCACTGTGAATGTTTACACGGTGTGTTCAATAATGACATGAAAACATATCATTTTTGTGTGTTATTTATTTAAGTAGACTGTGTTTATCTATTGTTGTGACCTAGATGAAGATCAGATGAAATCCAGGTATTTCCAAAGGGTTCACATACTTTTTCTTGCCCCTGCACATTCAAATCCTCTGAACACACACCGGTGTTAACATTATCGGTATTTCACTGAGAAATATCTCTAATCTCACATGAAAGTATCTCATGTGCGGCAGGTAGCCTAGTGGTCAGACCATTGGACTAGTAACCGAACGGTTGCGAGATCGAATCCCCCAGCTGACAAGGTAAAAAAATCTGTCGTTCTGCCGCTGAAGAAGGCAGTTAATCCACTAGGCCGTCATTGAAAATAAGAATTTGTTCTTAACTGACTTGCCGTGTTAAATAAAGGTAAAAAATATAATAATAAATGTGCAGCTCACCCTGAGCTCAAAGTGTCCTTTCCTTCCCAAAACGAACAGCAACACTGCGTCTCTCTCCACAGTCTTCACCTTGACTTCTATCTCAGAGAGATCTCTGCTGGTCTCTGTCTGTCCTCTGTCTTCGTCCAGCAGGTCTCTCAGCTGCTGCTCTCTCCTGTAGCTCTCTCTGACCACATATTCTATGTAGCCGCTACTGCCCAGCCGTAACACATGCTCCTCTGAAATCTCTGTCCGAAATAAAATACTTAGTCAGTGGAGCTGCGAGTCATTGAACAGGTTGGTCACACCATGAACAGAAGCACAGTCAGGTTTAGTGGTACTGTCGTACCAGGAAGGCTGGGGATTAATTTGGTTTTTAATTCAGTCAATTCAGGGAGTAAATTGTGTAAATTGCCCATTGTATTTGATAAATGTTTTCTTGAATTGAAAGCGGCATTGTCCCCATGTGTGTAGGCCAGTACCTGTGTTACAGGTGGTTCCAGTGTAGTGGTGTGTACACTGACAGATGTAGTGAGACCAGAGGTCCTGGCACACTCCTCCGTTCAGACACGGACCACTGAGACACGGAGACACTGCTGCTCGAGGACACCTAGTGACCATACCATCCATTGGTTATACTGTATGTTAACTGTCAATAGGACTATACCATCTATCTGTTGTACTGTATGGATTCCCTCATCTGACTTAAGATTTTTACAACAACAGGTGGCTCCTCTTCAGCTACGACAACTGTTACATCCCACCATTTTAGGCTAAATCCTGAATGGCACCCTTTTACCTATATAGTACACTTATTTTGGTCCCACAGAGGATGTAAAAATCTGAGCTCATACCTCTCCAAGAAGTTGTAGGCCGCCAGAGCTTTGGTAAGCCCTAAAGGTATACCATTTACTTTCATGTTTCTCACACAGCCAACAAAGTCATGAGTCTGGACTTGACCAGGACGCAGCAGAACAGACTCAATAGATCTGACTCCCCCAAACGTCATGTTACTGCCGCCAACGTCCAGGGTCCTGGGAGGGACAGCAGGGACCAAGAACACAATGTTGTAAGTGAGAATGAATAAAACACATTGATATGACATTAAATTAAACACAACCCACATAAACTCTGCAAAAATAGAAACGTCCCTTTTTCAGGACCCTCTCTTTCAAAGATCATTCTTAAAAATCCAAATAACTTCACAGATCTTCATTGTAAAGGGTTTAAACACTGTTTCCCATGCTTGTTCAATGAAAATGCACCTTAACGAACGGTCGTTAAGACACTAACAGCTTACAGACAGTAGGACATTAAGGTCACAGTTATGAAAACTTAGGACACTAAAGCTACTGACTCTGAAAAACACCAAAAGAAAGATGCCCAGGAGTCCCTGCTCATCTGTGTGAATGTGCCTTAGGCATGCTGCAAGAAGGCATGAGGACTTCAGATGTGGCTAGGGCAATAAATTGAAATGTCCGTACAGTGAGACGCCTAAGACAGCTCTACAGGGAGACAGGACGGACAGCTGATCGTCTTCGCAGTGGCAGACCACGTGTAACAGCACCTGCACAGGATAGGTACATCTGAACATCACACCTGCCGGACAGGTACAGGATGGCAACAACAACTGCCCGAGTTACACCAGGAACGCACAATCCCTCCATCAGTGCTCAGACTGTCCGCAATAGGCTGAGAGAGGCTGGACTGAGGGCTTGTAGGCCTGTTTTAAGGCAGGTCCTCACCAGACATCACCAGCAACAACGTCGCCTATGGGCACAAACCCACCGTCGCTGGACCAGACAGGACTGGCAAAAAGTGCTCTTCACTGACGAGTTGTGGTTTTGTCTAATTTATTTTTATTTTTATTTTACCTTTATTTAACTAGGCAAGTCAGTTAAGAACAAATTCTTATTTTCAATGACGGCCTAGGAACAGTGGGTTAACTGCCTGTTCAGGGGCAGAACGACAAGCTAACCAGGGGTGATGATCAGATTTGCGTTTATCGTCAAAGGAATGAGCATTACACAGAGGCCTGTACTCTGGAGCGGGATCGATTTGGAGGTGGAGGGTCCGTCATGGTCTGGGGCGGTATGTTCACAGCATCATCGGACTGAGCTTGTTGTCAATCTCAACGCTGTGCGTTACAGGGAAGACATCCTCCTCCCTCATGTGGTACCCTTCATACAGGCTCATCCTGACATGAACCTCCAGCATGACAATACCACCAGCCATACTGCTTGTTCTGTGTGTGATTTCCTGCAAGACAGGAATATCAGTGTTCTGCCATGGTCAGCGAAGAGCCCGAATCTCAATCCCATTGAGCATGTCTGGGACCTGTTGGATCAGAGGGTGAGGGCTAGGGAGGTGGGTTTAATATCTCACAGTAAGAACTGGCAAATCTGGTGCAGTCCATGAGGTGGAGATGCACTGCAGTACTTAATGCAGCTGGTGGCCACACCAGATACTGACTGTTACTTTTGATTTTGACCCCCTCTTTGTTCAGGGACACATTATTCAATTCCTATTAGTCACATGTCTGTGGAACTTGTTCAGTTTATGTCTCAGTTGTTGAATCTTGTTATGTTCATACAAATATTTACACAATGTTAAGTTTGCTGAAAATAAACGCAGTTTACATTGAGAGGACGCTTCTTTTTTAAAGTTTATAATGTAATAATGAGTAGACGAGTACCTTTTGGAGCCAATGCCATTACTTTGAGAGAGACAAAATCCAGTAGCCTTCACATCAGGACAGTGGTCCACTTGTAGAGAGCCTATCTGTAAGATGAAAACAAAAATAAGTGTGTGCGTGCATATGTGTGTGTGTGTTTATGTCTGCATGTACCATGTGTGTTTATGTCTGCATGTACTATTAACGTGTGTGTGTGTGCGTGTGTGGGCCGCGCACACGCATGCTCTTGGGACTCACATTTCCTATCCTCCTGACGGTGATGCTGTGAAAGCGTCCATCAGCCACCTGCCTTTCCGTCTGCAGACGGACAGCTCCAGAGCCCAGGTCGTATGAGAGACGGACCCTCCCCTTCACAACCTCCAGTGCCAGGTACTCTACACTGCCCGAGCCTGATACCATGGTCAAGGACCATAAAGGAACATTTATTTTTGTTGGTGTTACCCTCAAGAATTTTACAACAATACAACGTTATCAAACACAGAGTTTTTAAATGCAGTGTTTCACTGTGTAGTTTTTACACAGTGAAAAATAAGTCAAACCAATCCATCTACCTGCAGGGTTATACAGCAGCAGGCTGTTCTGCTGTAACGTGGCCAGCTCCAGGGAGATGAAGTTACTCCTGGGATCTAGAGGAGGAAACTCCATATAGGACAACTCCTCAAAGCCAAAGCTGTCCTCTTCGCAGTGGATGCCACTCACACCTGAGGGAGAAGACAAAGGCAAATCTAGAACTAACAAGAATCCTGAAAATCATTGTGAGAGGAGGATCAGGACTGAAATTTTGTAGGGATTCAAAGAAATCCTTTCAGCATTCTGATGACACATTTTAAGGACTGAGCACCCATTCAGTAGCCTCGCAAGCCGCCTGATCTCACGAGTTTACATTACTGGTTCGCTACACAGTGTAGCACAACAATTAAGTCAAGTGCATGTATGTTGGTGTGACAAGCGTTTACAGCTAGGTTTAATGCCAGGTCGACATAATAACCACAAATACAATCATATGAGTGACTTAACCAATGTGCTGCCCAGCCAGGACAAGAAGTGTGTACGTTAATAGCTTGTATAATTTCTCACCAAAAGGGCAATGACATGTGTATCCTGTCAGACCATTGGTGCAGTTGCCTTGGAAACAAGGTGCTGATGCGCAGTGGTTAACGGAATGCTCACAAAAGTCTCCTGAAAAGAACAATGGGTCAAAGAGTTAACACTCCAAATCCTCTCCCTGTCTCTGTTTTCAGACAAATGTCAAAAATAATTCTGTACAGTATTTGTAATTTCTACAGTACTGTTTGTGTGTAAAGCCATTGTAGAATGCCGGTGTTCATCTGACATCTTAGTGTTGTGATAACAATTTGTCTATTAGTAGGGTTGATCTGAGAATTGGAACCTCCAATTCTCAACCCTCAGTTTTAACATGAATTTGCCGTGACTGGAGTACATGCATTATAGAGTCAATGTTGAGATTCAGGTTCAATATGACTTACCCTCATATCCAGGACTACAGTCACAGTGAACCCCATCCTCCGTGTTCAGGCACGTCCCTCCATGTTGACAGTGGACCCCCAGGCAAACATCCAGGTCAGCTGAGCAGTACAGGCCAGGGAAGCCCCTCCTACAGTGGCAACGGAACCCTCCTGGGTTATTAACACACACGCTCTGTTTCTCGCAGGGTCTCTCGTCACACTCATCCACATCTAATTCACACAGTGGGCCGGCGAAGCCCGCTGAACACAAACAATTAAAGATCTCATTCTGCGGCGACACAAAGATGACCGACGGGCTCTCCAGGACGAACACCTCTGGGCCGATGTGGACATTTTTGTTGCAGGTGGCGCCGTTCAGACAGGGGTTGACGAGGCAGGGGTCGCTGGTGATGTAGGACAGAGTGATGTTGCTCTGAGCCTCCAGGAGTTTCTGGTGGGCAGCAGAGATACTGCTGGCGACCTCTCCATTCAGGTACTGACCGTTGTAACTCTTCACCGCAGCCAGGAGCAGGACTTTATCACCTGTAGGCTTAATCCCAAACATGTGAGTCTTGGAGGCCTGCAGGTTGAACAGGCTGTCTAGGGCTTTGACAAACTTCAAATAATTGAGAGACAAGAAGTCTTCGACCGAGGTGGACGCCACATAGAACAGTATACAGCTGTCCATGGAAGCGTTGGTGAAGCCTTTGTAGTTCACGTAGATACTGTTGTTAACGGGAGGGTGGAGGTGGTCGGTGGCCTCAATTGTGATGTTGTACGTAGCTTCTCCCTGGTATGGGGAAGACCAGATATCGCAGGTGCCGTCAGGGATTGTGAACATGTTAAGAGGTCCGTTTCTGATGCTGCAGTTAAACGTGTCCACCACATCCTGGTCCTCGGGTCTGACGTCGCCGATGAAGCCGCCGGGGAAGGCACTGCCATAGTACTTCACCTCGATGTAGACGTTCCTCGGGACCGATGGGTTATCGTTCTCATCCTCGACTCTGACATTAAACATCGTGGTGGAGGACAGCGGAGGAGTCCCTGCGTCACTGATTACCACCGACAGATGAAACACAGAGTTGACCTCCCGGTCCAGAGGTCTGGAGGTGGAAAGGACTCCATCAGAAGTTAGGGTGAAGCTCCTCCCTGAGGCAGGCTGGACGATCCAGTAGGAGAATGGCCCCTGGTTGGGAGGTAGATCAGCATCAGAGGTGTTGAGCCTGGCCACTATGGTACCAGCAGGCTGGTTCTCCTTCACCTGTCCATGTACGTTGACTAATGTGGGGGCGTTGTCATTAACGTCAGTAATGGTCACCACAATTTGAGCAGTCCCAGTGGCTGGCGGAGAACCCTGGTCTGTGGCTGTCACAGTCAGGTTGTATAGGGGCCACAGTTCTCTGTCCAGGGGGGCACTGACAGACACAAGTCCACTGACAGGGTCTACAAAGAAGGATGAGTTGACATTTCCATCCGGGATGCTATAGGAGAAGCGACTCCACTCTGGGACAGAGTCCTGGTCCAGGGCAACCACTCTGATAACAGAATTCCCCACAAGGCTGTCCTCCCTGATCTCCGCACTGTAGAGCCCCGAGGAGAACTCTGGTGGGTCGTTAGTGTCCACTATATTGATGTGGACCAAGGCTTCGTCCACGTCTAACCCTGTGATGACGCCTCGGTTCTTAGCTAGGATTCTCAGGGTGACATGGCTGTAGCCCTGCTTCCTCAGATCAGCGGTGATGTAGATCTCTCCGCTCTGTTCATCTACGTCGAAGCCTGTCCATCGGCTTTGTCCAATGAGCAGGTAGAAGACCAGTCCGTCCAGGCCTTCGTCAGAGTCAGTGGCGGTTACCTTGCCAACTCTAGTTCCAATAGATACATTCTCGGAGACAGACAGGTTGAACTTGTGCTGCAGGAACGCTGGGCTGAACTCGTTGACTCCTGAGACTTGGATATTAACGTGCGCGATGCTGAATGAATGGCGGTTTTCTGCGTCTGAGGCCTTGACAGTTATTTCGAAGGACCGCTTGAGCTCAAAGTCAAAGATATCCAGAGTGGTGACAGTGCCGTTCCTGGAGTCGATGGCAAACTGACCAGAGTGTCCACTGGCCATCAGTGAGTAGGTGATATCTGCATTGGCGCTTGAGTCTGCATCGGTAGCACCGACCTGGAGGACCGGTGTCCCAACCGCAGAGTTCTCCAGCACTGAGGCTGTGTACTGTGACAATGTGAAGACCGGAGGGTTGTCATTCACGTCACTGACATTCACGGTCATGATTACCGTCCCAGTCTTAGAGATCCAGCCTCCATCTTTGGCGGTGATCTGAATACGATAAACTCCTTGTTTCTCATAGTCCAGCCTTTCGACTAGGGTAATCAACCCTGACCTCTGTCCTAAAGAGAACGGTGAATATTTGTTTCCTGACGTTATAGAATATGAGAGCACACCATTGACACCATCGTCTCCGTCTTCGGCCTGGACTTTCCCAATGACTGACCCCACTAGCAGATCCTCAGGGACGGAGAAGGTAACATACATCTCTGAAAACTGCGGAGAAAACTGATTCTCTCCTGTAACCTCAAATTGAACAGCAGCCTGTGATGAGAGAGGAGGGAACCCCTGGTCCTTTGCTGTAACTATGAGCATCAACAGTGAGTTAATGCTTTGCCTCAATGTCCTATTAAGCATCAGTCTCCCATCGTCCATGTTTATTACAAAAAAATCTGATGCGTTACCTCCGGCGAGACTGTATTCTATAGTAGTGTTGCTTTTGCTGCGATTGGAGTCCCGGTCCACGGCTGTTAGCCGCACCACCTCGGTTCCCATGGTGATGTTAAAGGGGATGGACAGGAGAGGCGGGAAAGGCAGGAAGCTGGGAGGGAAGTGGTTATACTGAACAACGGTTACAATGACCATGGAGTTACTGTGTGAACGAACATTGCCACAGTCAGAGGCTACAACCGTAATACTAAAGCTCAGAGAGGCAGACTGATGTAGTAAAGATATGGGTTGCTTGGTGAGAATATCCCCAGTAGACGCATTGACCCAGAAGTGCTCACTGGGAGGGTCGATCAGATACACAATCTGACTGTTTTGTCCCAGGTCAGCATCCATAGCGAGAACTCGCATAACAAATACTTCCTGGGCCCTGGTCTCAGTGACAGTAGTGGTGTAGACCTGTTTAGTAAAGACAGGTTTGTTGTCATTAACATCGGTTACGTCTATTGTCACGTCTGTACTAATGGTCCAAGCTGAGTCGTTGGCATTGACTTTCATCACATAATGGTCCTGGGTCTCCCTGTCCAGGGACAGCAACACTGTTATACACCCACTAGTCTTATCAATACTGAAGGGAAGAACGTCATCCCTCTGGTCAATTATGGAATACGTCATCACAGCATTGGCACCGATGTCGTCATCTGTTGAGACGATCTGTAAAATGGTGTGTCCGATAGGAGAATCCTCAGTTACCTCAGTGAAGAAGATCTGTGTAAACCGAGGTGCGTGGTCGTTTGTGTCCACAACCACCACTAGCATGACTGCAATGTCTTTATAGAAACTGTTGTTTTTGTCTGCCGCTACGATGGTTAAATTGTACTCAGGTATTTCTTCGCGGTCTAAACTCGTTGTTGTGCTCAGCATGCCATTTTCTGAGTCGATAGTAAAAACATGGTCAATGTTGTTCCACTCTAAAATGCTGTACTGCACCTTTCCATAACTCCCAGAGTCCGCATCGATGGCGAGCACGTCACACACCCACGTCGCTGGAGAGTTCTCCAGTACCTCACACCTATATTCACGCTGAGTGAATTGCGGTGCGTTATCGTTCACATCAGTGACATTCACGTGAATCTCTGCATAAGAAGAGAACGGTGGGGAGCCTGCATCTCTGGCCTCCACCAGCAGTAGAAACTCTTTGTTGGTCTCATAGTCCAGAGGGTGGTGGATGGTCAACTGGCCAGTGGCTTGGTGGAGGCGGAACAGGTGGTCGGAGTCTCCAGACGCCAGGTAGAAGGAGACTGGACCTGCTCTGGATGTCCCGGCTGAGACCAGAGCTACCAAGGTTCCCTCTGGGTCCTCTTCAGAGAGAGATGGTCTGAGAACATCTACACCAACTGTGGGGAACTCTGACGCATTCTGGAATCTGGTAAGGAGAGAAAAAGAAGAAGAGGAAAATGCAGTTGGTGATGTGCTGGCTGGCAGGTCATCACCACAGTTAAAGAGCAACCCCCCCCCTTTATACAGACCTTCCCCACAACTCCCAAAGCAGACAAATACAGATTAGAACTTTGAACCTGATGGTAACAGTTGTTGTGTCAAATTTAGGATGGTCTCCCCCGTCTTCCACGTGCACGTTGATAGTGAAGTCGTTTGTCCCTGCGAGGGCACCAGTGGTGAAAATGGTTCCCCTGTGTGGGCTGATGAAGAACTGGCCAGTGTTCTGCCCGTATAAGAAGAAGTGAAGCTGTGCATTGATCCCTGAGTCCCCATCCACTGCTCTCACCGCACACACAACAGACCCTGCAGAACACGGGCACAAACAGCATTGAAACAAATCATAAACACATTGTACACCTATCATAATCGCATTAATAAAGGGCATTTGTAATAATATGATTTACTTCGTTTTCCTTGTTTATCTATGATATCTAAAATGGCTGCTGTTACTAAACCCCCTCACCCGGAGCAGATCCAGCCGGCATGTTAGCCACATAGGGGCTGTGGAGGAACTGAGGCCAGTGGTCGTTGACATCCGCAACCAGGACAGACACCTGTACAGAGCTGGACAGCTGCTGTGTGGGGTGTGTGTCCCTGGCCACCACAGTCAGTCTGTAGATTGCCACCGCCTCCCTGTCCAGCACGCCAGTGGTCAACAGCTCCCCAGACGTGTCCTCAATAGAGAAGGGTCCATCGGCACTCTCTATGGAGTACCTGGAATATAGGTAACCATCACATTACAGCAGTGAATCAAACAGGATCTGACCATATATTCTTTCTCAACTCCAGTGATGAGGATCCACAGGACTTCAGTCAAGGGAAAACTGTACCTTATTTGTCCATTGACACCTTCATCCGCATCATAGGCAGTGACCATGGCAAACACTGTGCCTGCAGGGCTATCCTCATAGACAATGGTGGTGTAGACCTCCTCACTAAACACTGGCCGGTTGTCATTCATATCGTCCACTACAACATGGACTGTCACAGTCCCTGTCAGAGGCGGCAAACCTGAAGAGAACAAACAAAAGAACAATATCAACAGCAACAAAAAGATAAATAGCCTGCAGGTATTATGCTTTATTACTTGCTATAAGCATGTATGATTTTTTATTTTATTATTATTTTATTATTTTGTGATGTCTCGACAAACATAAAATAACATCTTATTCCATATTCATTACTGCTCAGAGATAGCTCAGCTAAATCCTACATCACACACAAATCACTGCAGCCGGATTTCACAATGTGATATTATACAGTGTACAATTTAGGTACAGCTCTCATGTGTATACATTATACTTGTAAAGCAGAAAAAACTGAGTTCTGATATTTCTTAAAGGAACAACATGTTTTTGTCATACGGAAGCAGAGATCCTGATCACCTGAGTCGACAGCCATGATGTCTAACTTGTAGAGAGATGTCACCTCCCTGTCCAGGCTCTGTAGTATGTGAAAGGTGCCGTTTGGCGACAGAGAGAAGAGACCCTCCCAGTCTCTATCTATGAAGTACCTCATCTGGCTGTTCACCCCTAGATCATCATCCCTAGCTGACACCTGGTCACATTTGGGGAGGGAGGGGGGTTAAGATATTACTGAAAGGCAACAGGTATAATATATTACTAATGTATTGTATTCAACTCATGATACTACAGTATGTCATGTGGCAATTGTTCAACAGACTCAAAATGGCTAATAATAACTCAATCATCATTATGAGATTACACTAAATGACAAATCTTACAATGCATTATGGCCACATCAAAATGATATTGGTAACATGATGTGATTGTCTCCTGTCATAACATCAATCATAGCCTCTCGTGACAGACATATCGAGGAGCTGGCCAATGCATGATGGAAGATTTGGTTCTGTGTTCTGAGACGAGCTGCCACATCATCTGTTTGTTCATATGAAGCTGGAGGGTAAATTCAGTCAGATTACTCCAGGTCCTAACCAGGTCCTTATTATAATGACTTACCTAACTAAATAAGGGTTTAATAATAAACCTAATAACCCTACCACAGCAGTTACCTGGTGGGTGAGCTGAGACGGGTCTCCGCCGTTCTCCAACACATGGAGCGTCAGTGTGTCTGGAGAGAACAGCGGGCTGCAGTCATTGACATCTAGGACAGTGATGTTGACCACAGCGGTGGCTGACCTGGGCATGCTGCCCTGGTCCATGGCGGTGACGGCTAGCAGGTGAAAGGAGTCTCTCTCTCTGTCCAGCCTGTCTATCAGGGAGATGACACCTCGGACTGAGTCCGCCAGGAACGGACTCCCCTGAGACAGCTGATAGCGCACCTGTCCATTTAGAGTTTAGAGTTCTTATTGGTCATGTTTACCAAAAAAAGACAGACCTTTCAGAACATTAAAAACAAATACATGACCAGAAGTATGTGGACACCTGCTGGTCGAGCATCTCATTCCAAAATCAAAGGCATTAATATGGAGTTGATCCGCCCCCTATACAACAGCCTCCACTCTTCTGGGAAGGCTTTCCACTAGAAGTTGGAACATTGTTGCGGGGACTTGCTTCTGTTCAGCCACAAGAGCATTAGTGAGGTCAGGCACTGATGACGGGCGATTAGGCCTGGCTCGCAGTCAGCGTTCCAATTCATCCCAAAGGTGTTCAATGTGGTTGAGGTCAGGGCTCTGTGCAGGCAGGTCAAGTTATTCCACACCGATCTCGACAAAGCATTTCTGTACGGACCTCGCGTTGTGCATGGGGGCATTGGCATGCTGAAACTGGAAAGGGCCTTCCCAAACTGTTTCCACAAAGTTGGAAGCACAGAATCTCCCTTCACTGGAGCCAAGAGGCCTAGACTGGAACCATGAAAAACAGCCCCAGACCATTATTCCTCCTCCACCAAACTTTACAGTTGGCACTATGCATTCGGGCAGGTAGTGTACTACTGGCATCCGCCAAACACAGATTCATCTGTCGGACTGCAAGATGGTGAAGCTTGATTCATCACTCCAGAGAATGCGTTTCCACTGCTAGAGTCTAATAGTGGTGAGCTTTACACCACTACAGCTTGGCATTGCACATGGTGATCTTAGGCTTGTGTGTGGCTGCTCGACCATGGAAACCCATTTCATGAAGCTCCCGACGAACAGTTCCTGTGCTGACGTTGCTTCCAGAGACAGTTTGGAACTGAAGACAGACGATTTTCAGGCTCTACGCGCTTATTAATTATACCCCCTTTCTCTCCCCAATTTCATGATTACAATCTTGTCTCACCTCTGCAACATGACCCACCAAGCAGCGATTCTAAACACCCGCTTTCTTAATTTAGAAGCACCAATGTGTCAATGGAAACACTGTTCAACTGATGACCAAAGTCAGCCTGCAGGCGCCTGGCCTGCCACAAGGAGTCGATCGAGCACGATGAGCCAAGTAAAGCCCTCCCGGCCAAAGCCCTATGGGACTCCTGGACACGGTCGGCAATGAGACAGCCTGGGATCGAACCCCAGGCTGTAGTGACGCCGCAACACTTCAATGCAGTGCCTTAGTCCACTGCGCCACTCGGGAGGCTTCAGTGAGGCCATTCTACTGCCAATGTTTGTCTATGGAGATTGCAGGGCTGTGTGCTTGATTTCATACACTTGTCAGCAACAGGAGTTGCTGAAAGAGCCAAATCCACTAATTTGAAGGGGTGTCCACATACTTTTGTATATATAGTGTACATTAAATGTAATCCCAATATCTCGTCTGACCCTGGGACAGCTCGTTGCTGCACCTGTCCATTAGACCCATTGTCTTTCTTGTGACCCTGAGACAGCTCATTGTACCACACCTGTCCATTATAGCCAATGTCCCCATCCAGAGCACGGAGCTGCAACAGGCTGGTTCCTCTGGGGGTATCCTCTCGGACTGCCAGGCTGTAGTAGTTGTGTGTGAACTCTGGGTTGTGATCGTTGACGTCCTCTACATGCACTGCTAGGTTCATGGAGGAGGCCAGCGGAGGAGAGCCTCTGTCCGTGGCTGTCACAGTGACAGTCAGCGTATCCAACTGAATTTACATGACATTTACATTTCAGTCATTTAGCAGGTCATTACGTTAAAGGGGAAGTTTACTATTTTACTATATAATGTTAGATGGTTGGTTTACTTTAAATAGCCAGTTTAACCACAGCTAACTTTAACTAGCAAAACATCTGTGGGAGTGATAGGGGCACACAGGTGACAAGTAACATCAAACCAAGTAATTGCGTTGATTTTAGTAGGTTTCAGTGGCTGACACTATCACTTCCATAGATTTTTAGCTAGTGATGGCTAAAGTTAACTTAAGTTTGTAATGCATTTTTAAAGAAAACCAAACCATGGATTACGGTTTCTCCTGACCCATAAACAATTTTCGAGGTGAGGAAAATTCAGTGAAAATTCAGTGAGTTCAGTTTATTAGCAGATATTCTAAGAGGTAAGGTACTGGGGTCTAGTCTAGTGGTAGTGTTGACAACCCTGTACTATGCATGGCCATGCATGCAGTGGGGGTTTGATCCCCCACTGCAGTGGGGGTTTGATCCCCAGGTCTACCACTTGTATGTCCTCTATCTGTCTCAGATGTATCACATCCCCTATAACAATAAATAGATTCTAAATAGAAAGAAACCTACTTAAGTAGGTAACACTACCACATAATAATGATCAATGAAAGTGAAACCATGCCACTATCAGCAAAATCAGTGCTAGAAAGAGTAAAAATGTAAAAGTAGTCAATTTACCTGCTCTCTGTCCAGAGGCTGCTGCAGGTACAGACGACCATTAGTACTGTTGATACTGAACACGCTGACTGACGTGTCCTCCAGGGTGTAGACGACGTCCCCGTTGGATCCCGAGTCCACATCCACTGCCTGTATCACCATGACAACAGCATGGAGAGCAGTGTCTTCTGGGATGGTGACACTACCGGCTGACGTGAAAGACGGCATGTTGTCGTTTATATCGTCTACATTGACGACAACACGTGCTGTGGCAGTCAGGCGTCTAGAAATGGACAGAGCACGATCGCTAGCCTGGACTGTCAGACGGTAGTCTGAGCTGCTCTCTCTGTCTAACTCTATGTTTAGGCAGAGAGCACCGTCTGGATTGACCGAGAATGTAGTGTCGCCATCTTCGCCTGTCACTTCTATGTCCACCTCTCCGTTCATACCTGACAGACAACATCAAGGAGGATTATTCAATACTAAGGATAGGATATCTGAAAGAAACATCATCTATAATATCATGTAGTCTACCAATAAAATGGATGGATGGATAACTATCATAATTTGAATACAAATGTGTAAAGTACAGTGTATTCGCAAAGTATTCAGACCCCATCTTCAGACTTTTTTCCCCACATTTTGTTACATTAGACTTATTCTAAAATATATATATTTTTAAATAATCTTCATCAATCTACACACAATAATCCATAATGACAAAGCAAAAACTGGTTTTTAGACATTTTTGCAAAGGTATTAAAAAAAAAACATAACATTTACACAAGTATTCAGACCCTTCACTCAGTACTTTGTTGAAGCACCTTTGGCAGCGAGTACAGCCTCAAGGCTTCTAAGGGTATGACACTACAAGCTTGACACACCGATATTTGGGGAGTTTCTCCCATTTTTCTCTGCAGATCTTCTCAAGCTCTGTCAGGTCGGATGGGGAGCGTCACAGCACAGCTATTTTCAGGTCTCTCCAGAGATGCTTGATCGGGTTCAAGTCCGGGCTCTGGCTGGGGATAATTTGTCCCAAATCCACTCCTGCGTTGTCTTTGCTGTGTGCCTAGGGTCGTTGTCCTGTTGGAAGGGTCACCGTCCAACAGGACGTTCATCGTTCTATCGATCTTGACTAGTTTCCCAGTCCCTGCCCCTGAAAAACATCCCCACAGCATGATGCTGCAACCACCATGCTTCACCGTAGGGATGGTGCCAGGTTTCCTCCAGGCGTGACGATTGGCATTCAGGCCAAAGAGTTCAATCTCGATTTCATCAGACCAGAGAATCTTGTTTCTCATGGTCGGAGAGTTCTTTAGGTGCCTTTTGCCAAACTCCAAACGGGCTGTCAGCTTTAGGAAGATTCTTGGTGGGTTCCAAACTTCTTCTATTTAGAATGACGGAGGTCACTGTGTTCTTGGGGACCTTCAATGCTACAGAAATGTAGCATTGAAGGGACCTTATATAGACCGGTGTGTGCCTTTCCAAAATATGTCAAATCAATTGAATTTTTCCACAGGTGGAGTCCAAGGATGATCAATGGAAACAGGATGCACCTGAGCTCAAATAAGTCTCAGCAAAGTGTCTGAATACTTATGGAAATAAGGTATTTGTTTTTTATTTTTAATACATTTACAAAGATTTCTAAAATTTTGTTTTTTCTGCGTCATTATTGTGTGTAAATTGAGGATTTATTTGTATTTAATCCATTTTAGAATAAGGCTGTAACGTAACAAAACGTGGAAAAAGTCAAGGGGTCTGAATACTTTCCAAATGCACTGTATGTTGTGTGTGATCTGCCTTTAGACTATGATTGTCTGGCATCTTTGTATTGCATATAGACACTGCAAACCACTTACTCTCACATAGAGGCTAAGAGGAAGTGAAGAAGAGTTCAAATAAAATGAACCTAAAGTGTCTTGTTAAAACGACACTTATATGTAAGGGAATAG
Organism: Oncorhynchus keta; assembly: GCF_023373465.1. Classification (NCBI taxonomy): domain Eukaryota; kingdom Metazoa; phylum Chordata; class Actinopteri; order Salmoniformes; family Salmonidae; genus Oncorhynchus; species Oncorhynchus keta. The sequence goes on from NC_068453.1 coordinate 2,157,054, forward strand.
CCCCCTGAAATGGACAAAAATTAAAGGGAACTTATTGGCACCGTACGAAACATATACACGATGTACAATACCACTCAAATGGACGTTGTTTAATTCAAAACTTATTGCAAATGCCATATGGCAAATGCCAAGTGTCACACAGAAAAAATCAAATAGATGGCGAGCACGCTCCACAGTAAATTTTCATATTGTAAATGCACATCAAGTCAAGACCCAAGGGTCAAATTTTGAAAATTTTAAATTGTTTTCAAAAACATATCACCCCCTTAAAAAAAGTGCTTTCTGGACCGTTTTTTGAAATTCTTTAATTTTTTGGGGGTCAATTATACATGTATTAGAACTGTATGAACATACTTCTGTCATATTTTGTCATTTATTTTTTTTTAATTGTATTGTCATCGGACAGAAACGTTGGGGTCCGTCTCTGTGGGCCGAGGCGGTTTCAATGCACCGAGTCTTGCGACTCTGGGACATTTCTAAATGTCGTCATTTTCGTGATGGTCAAAATTAATTGAAGCTATTGCAAATGTACGAGGCCGTTTCTCGGTCTGAGAACCTTTTAGAGCCACATAACTCACCGTGCACGATTGACTTGAACTCTAGAACAGGTTTCTAAAGTTTCAGAGCTCTAGGTCTGACGGTTCTTTGATAGTTCAAACTATTGCAGGCACTGTGTAGCTGTAAGCCCCACACTGTGTCACTCCATCCTTGCTGTGTGTGTGAGTTTGTCTTGAAAATCTGATGGGAGAAATGACTGATTTACAGTTCATGAGGGTTGCCTAATCACACACATGAAGTTTTGGAAAGATCTGACCTTTTTCACTCTTCGAAACGGCCCCTATGACCCCAATTTAAGGCACTTCCTGAAAGTGAATAAATATCCTCCTTGGCATAGCCTCTTATAGAATATTGAGTTTTAAGTCTTTACATTAAGAACTTACTGATTTACAGAGGGTTGAATGAGTGTGTGTGATTTTTTTTAAATCACAGAAATCTCGCAGAGCTCCGAAACCCACCTTAACAGATTAGTCTGAACATGCTGCAACTAGATCTGTAACTTTTGGGGGGGAAAAACACATTTCTTGGAGCATCACCAATTGTACATTTTACGATTTCTCATAAATTACAATAGATAAATGGCTGGTACTTTTTTTCCTGACACTGTAGGTTCAAGTACTTTAATGTGAAGTGGTCAAATTAGTGCTCTATTTTCATTCTTGACCTTTAATCCCAGAAAAATGGCCTTGAGACCTTGACGCCATCTTTTTCGGGGCTGACAGCCCATTAGTCCAAACCTATGCTCACTAAGTTTCGTCTTCGAAGTCTTTTCTATTTAGGAGAAATGGCCATGTCGTGATTGGTGATGTTTTGTACATTTGCAATAAGATTCCATTCGCCATCTGGTGGAATTTACCGGGACAGCGGAAAAATGACCAAAATTTGAACATTTTATAAAACGGAAACCGAATGTCAGAGAGACTTTGTTCGATGACTTCCCGGAAGATCTGGCCCCGGTGCACGGCCAGCCGCCATTGGCTTATTTTACAAACATTCGCGGACATCTAGTAATGGACCGTACATTTGCAATATGGCGTTTCTCATTGATCATTCAGCAAATGCCAAAATGTGCCCTTCATGTATGGAAGGGATTACACATATAGTAAAATATGTAACCATACTAAAAGAAGCTGTACACAGACAACACAGTTCACAGAGAAAGCAGTGGAACTACTCCAGGAATTCAATCCACTGGACAAGTAATCCCACCAACATCTTGGATAGTGCATCATTCTGCTTCTCAATCATTTATCTCATTGGATCAATTAACGTTCACTGGATAAAACAGAACTCAACTGGACAAGACTGTACGTAATTCCCTTGGACAAACTCCAGGACCAGCATCACCATTTCCTTCTAACTGGTCAGTGTCTCTATTTCACAATAAAAATTAGGCTGGTCTTTGTTCAATTGGGACTATTCACGTTTTGTTTGGATCTTTGGATCCTGGGGTTGGTTGAATAAAAATGCATCCTCTAGGATCAGTCCATCCAGTACTGGAAGCGCATTCCTCAAACTAAACTACTCTATTGTTCCCTCAAATTCTGTCTGATTAGGAATGGATCTAAAATTATATCAATTTGTATTTGTCACATGATGCGAATACAACAGGTGTAGACCAGAACGGCTTACTTACAAGTCCTTAATTAACCAACAATGCAGTTTTAAGATTTTTGGGGGGAAATAACAAATAATTAAGGAGCAACAATAAAATAACAGTATGCAGGCTATAGATAGGGGGTACCAGTACAGAGGGAATGTGTGGGGGCACCGTTTAGTTGAGGTAATTGAGGTAATATGTACATGTAGGTAGAGGTAAATTGACAATGCATGGGTACTAAACAGAGAGTGGCAGCAGTGTAAAAATGGGGTGGTGGGGACAATGCAAATAGCCCAGGTAGCCATTTGATTAACTGTTCAGGGGGTAGAAGCTGTTAAGAAGCCTTTTGGACCTAGACTTGGCGCTCCGGGACCGTTTGCCGTGCGGGACCAAGGAGAACAGTCTATGGCTAGGGTGGCTGGAGTCCTTGGAAATGTTTAGGGTCTTCCTCTGACACCGCCTGGTATAGATGTCCTGGATGGCTGGAAGCTTGGCATCTATGATGTACCGAACAGTACGCACTACCCTCTATAGTGTATTGCGGTCGAAGGCCGAGCATGTACCATACCAGGCAGTGATGTAACCAGTGCTCTCGATGTTGCAGCTGTAGAACTTTTGGAGGATCTGAGGACCCATGCCAAATCTTTTCAGTCCCCTGAGGGGGAATAGGCATTGTCGTTTCCTCTTCACAACTGTCTTGGTGTGTTTGGACCATGATAGGTAGTTGATGGTGTGGACACCAAGGAACTTGAAGCTCTCAACCTGCTCCACTACAGCCTCGTCGATGAGAATAGGGGCGTGCTCGGTTCTCCTTTTCCTGTAGTCCACAATCATCTCCTTTTTTCTTGATCATATTGAGGGAAAGGTTGTTGTCCTGGCACCACACTGCCAGGTCTCTGACCTCATCCCTACAGACTGTCTCATCATTGTCAGTGATCAGACTTACCACTGCTGTGTCGTCGGTAAATTTAATGATTTAATGATGGTGTTGGAGTCGTGCTTGGCCTTGCAGTCATGGGTGAATAGGGAGTACAGGAGGGGTCTGAGCACACACCCCTTAGGGGCCCCTGAGTTGAGGATCAGCGTGGCAGATGTGTTGTTACCTACCAATCCGGTTGCAAAGTCGGAAGTTTACATACACCTTGGCCAAATACATTTAAAATCAGTTTTCACAATTCCTGACATTTAATCCTAATAAAAACTCACTGTCTTAGGTCAGTTAGGATCACCACTTTATTTTAAGAATGTGAAATGTCAGAATAATAGTAGAGAAAATTATTTATTTCAGTTTTTATTTATTTAATCACATTCCCAGTGGGTCAGAAGTTTATATACACACAATTAGTATTTGGCAGCATTGCATTTAAATTGTTTAACTTGGGTCAAATGTTTGGGTAGCCTTCCACAAGCTTCCCACAATAAGTTGGGTGAATTTTGGCCCATTCCGCCTGACAGAGCTGGTGTAACGGAGTCAGGTTTGAAGGCCTCCTTGCTCGCATATGCTTTTTCAGTTCTGCCCACAAATGTTCTATAAGATTGAGGTTTGAGGTCAGAGCTTTGTGATGGCCACTCCAATACCTTGACTTTGTCCTTAAGCCATTTTGCCACACCTTTGGAAGTATGCTTGGGGTCATTGTCCATTTGTAAGACCCATTTGCGACCAAGCTTTAATTTCCTGACTGATGTCTTGAGATGTTGCTTCAATATATCCACAGAATTTTTCATCCTCATGATGCCATAATGTTTTTGGAGAAATGCACCAGTCCCTCCTGCAGCAAAGCACCCCCACAACATGATGCTGCCTCCCCCATGCTTCACGGTTGGGATGGTGTTCTCCGGCTTGCAAGTCGCCCCGTTTTTCCTCCAAACATAATGATGGTCATTATGGCCAAACAGTTCTATTTTTGTTTCATCAGACCAGAGGACATTTCTCCAAAAATTACGCTCTTTGTCCCCATGTGCAGTTGCTAACTGTAGTCTGTTTTTTATGGCAGTTTTGGAGCAGTGGCTTCTTCCTTGCTGAGCCGCCTTTCAGGTTATGTCTATGTAGGACTCGTTTTACTGTGGATATAGATACTTTTGTACCTGTTTCCTCCAGCATCTTCACAAGGTCCTTTGCTGTTGTTCTGGGATTGATTTGCATTTTTCGCAGTGTGTTATGATGGCTGCGTGGTCCCAGGGTGTTTATTCTTGCGTACTATTGTTTGTACAGATTAACGTGGTACCTTCAGGCGTTTGGAAATTGCTCCAAATGATGAACCAGACTTGTTGAGGTCTACATTTTTCTTCTGAGGTCTTGGCTGATTTATTTTGATTTTCCCATGATGTCAAGCAAAGAGGCACTGAGTTTGAAGGCAGGCCTTGAAATACATCCACAGGTACACCTCCAATTGACTCAAATGATGTCAATTAGCCTATCAGAAGCTTCTAAAGCCATGACATAATTTTCTGGAATTTTACAAGCTGTTTAAAGGCACAGCCAACATAGTGTATGTAATCTTCTGACCCATTGGAATTGTGATACAGTGAATTATAATGAAATGAAATAATCTGTCTGCAAACAATTGTTGGAAAAATGACTTGTGTCATGTACAAAGTAAATGTCCTAACTGACTTGCCAAAACTATAGTTTGTTAACAAGGAATTTGCAGAGTGGTTGAAAAACAAGTTTTAATGACTCCAACATAAGTGTATGTAAACTTCCGACTTCAACTGTAGGTGTTTAGTCCCAGGGTCCTCCCGAGTGGTCCAGCGGTCTAAGGCACTGTGTCTCAGTGCAAGAACATCACAGTGCTAGAGGTGTCACTATAGACCCTGGTTCAATTCCATGCTGTATCACAACCGCCCGTAATTGGGAGTCCCATAGGGCGGCGCACAATTGGCCCAGCGTCGTTAGGGTTTAGCCGGGTAAGCCTTCATTGCAAATAAGAAATTGTTCTTAACTGACTTGCCTCGTTAAATAAAAAAGTAGTGATGAGTTTTGAGGGCACTATGGTGTTGAACTGAGCTGTAATCAATGAATAGCATTCTCATATAATTGTTATTTTTGTTCAGGTGGGAAAGGGCAGTGTGGAGTGCAATAGAGATTGCATCATCTGTGGATCTGTTAGGGCGGTATGCAAATTGCAGTGGGTCAAGAGTTTCTGGGATAATGGTATTGATGTGAGCCATGACCAGCCTTTCAAAGCACTTCATGGCTACAGATGTCATTGCGTCGGGTCGATAGTCATTTAGGCAGGTTACCTTAGGGTTCTTGGAAACAGCGACTATGGTGGTCTGCTTGAAACATGTTGGTATTACAGACTCAGTCAGGGACAAGTTGAAAATGGCAGTGAAGACGCTTGCCAGTTGGTCATCACATGCTCTGAGTTACACGTCCTGGTAATCCGTCTGGCCCTGCGGCCTTGTGAATGTTGACCTGTTTAAAGGTCTTACTCACATTGGCTACGGAGAGCGTGATCACAGTCATCAGGAACAGCAATTAGGATCTGTGCCGCTCTCTCTCAATTGTACTCCCTATAGCAACTTGACCTAAAGGGCTGTCCCTAGCACCTTCAAGTGGCTGTCCAGTGTGAGGAAACACTCTGTCCTGCTATGTGTTACAATTCATCACTTCTAACACCTTCAATGACCAGACTAATCTGGAGGAACTGTCCATTATGAACTACAGGCTTTCAGTCATGGCACGCGGCGCATTGGGAGGGATCCCTCTTTTAAAGAAAGACAAAGTTGACAGCTCAGGATTTGCTTTGTAGGTTAGTAAATATGTCAGTCATTGATGACCCTGGACTTTGAATCAGGGGGTATAGTCATTTTGAAACACCAAAACTGCTCTGACACAAATGGAACTGTTCTTGTCTCCAAGGTGTTTCTTTACTTCCCTAATGCATGTTCGGATAATGATGGATTTAAATGCTTTGATAACATATCACTTCTCTATTTGGCTGGTATTGATGAGCCACAGACACAGCTGCTGCAATATGGTATCAGCAGATTGGATCCTTTCTCTCGACAAGAAAAGCACTTATTTTGTGTCTGTGAAATTATATTTGAACTATTGATCACACAACTTGATGTAAGTCACCATAAAAACTACTCAACGTCATTATTGAGAAACTGTCAGGGGGTCACTGGCAAGTTTGTCCTGGTGTTAATTCCAGCATTAATCCAAGCTTGATTAAGTTGTAGGATCTCACAGACATCAGTTTCTGTTCATTCCGATGTTTACCCGGTGTTCCATTTGCTTTCTGACTTTCTAAAGAGTCATGTCACGTGGCTGAAGAGACTTCCTATGACTATTCTATTGCTTGATTAATCTGGAACAGATGGAATTAGATGTGAATGATATCCCCACTATTGCAAACTTCCCATTTAAAGGGATAATTCAGGATTCTGATCCCTGAGGCTTCATGCCCCAATCGTGATCTTTCAGGACTGCTGGAAGCCATTCCTCCAGTCGGTCATCAGCCTCACAGTCATAACGGCACGTTTCCTGTGTGGGTCTGACTTTGCCACCAAGAAATTCTCCTCGCCGGAGTATTTTGACTTCCAGTCATGGTTCTCAGCAGAGTTGTGGATATGACTGACCTGAACAGTGCAGCTGAGGCATGTATATATTGATTGATCTGTTTGTTAAAACATGAATAACAGAACAATTACTTACCTAATACTTTCCTAGTAAATACCAGCTATCAATGGGTACTTACTTTCTGGTCCTTCGACAATTGGTAACTATCAGTTAACAGTACAGATACATAATTCCTAGACTTTTATTGTATAATTACCATTTTACCAGGGCCCTGACCAACCTATACAGTGCATTCCAGACACCTGGACATTTTCCACATTTTGTTACATTAGATTTGTTATTTATGTAATCCATTTAAGACTGAGTCTACACACAATAACCCATAATGACAAAGTGAAAACAGGTTTAATTTATTTGAGCTAATTAAAAAAAAAATACAAAACATATATACCTTTATTACATAAGTATTCAGACCCTTTGCTATGAGACTTGAAATTGACCTCACGTGTCACGTTCGCTGGAATAATTACCAGACCAAGCTGCAGCGCGATATGGTTTCCACATATTATTTATTAGAAACATACAAAGAACGAAACGTAACTAAGAGGTGTAACATGGGATGAGCGGGCGAATTACCCGCTCATCCCACCAGCATCGGGGGCGGCTCTGGTGCGGGCCGAGGAACCCGCTTATCCAGCCATGGACCCAGGCTGAACATTGTGCTTGGACCTAGATGCAGAGGAAGGCTCCTGCCTTGGAGCTGGACTGGACGCCGTGTCTGGACTGGATATCGGAGCAGAGGAAGGGTCCTGCCTTGGAGCTGGACTGGACGCCGTGTTTGGACTGGACATCGGCACAGAGGAAGGCACCTGTCTTGGAGCTGGACTGGACGCCGTGCTCGGGCTGGGCATCGGTGCAGAAGAAGGCTCCTGCCCTGGAGCCGGAGGTGCCAGACCGGGGAGCGTCGCCGGAAGCGCCGGACCGGGGAGCATCGCCGGAAGCGCCGGACCAGGGCCGTCGTCGGACCGGGGAGGCGCACTGGAGGCCTAGTGCGTGGAGCCGGCACAGGACGTACCGGACTGAGGAGGTGCACTGGAGGCCTGCTGCGTTGACCCGGCACAGGTGGTACCGGCCTGCTGTTGGACTTCAGGGTGAGTGCGTGGAGCAGGCACAGGACGTACCGGACTGGGGAGGTGCCCTGGAGGCCTGGTGCGTGGGGCTGGCACAGGTCGTACTGGGCTGTGGAGGTATACTGGAGACCTGGTGCATATAGCCGGCATCAATGGTACCGGATAGATGACACACCTCGCCCGGCAAGTGTGAGGAGCTGGCACAGGTCGTACTGGGCAGTGAAGGCGCACTGGAGACCTACTGCGTATAGCCGGCATCAATTGTACCGGACCTTTTACACACTGGGCTGTGAAGGTGTACTGGAGACTTGGTGCGTAGAGCTGGCACAGATGGTGCTTTTCAACGCGCCTGCGCTGCAGCATACTCCTTTCCACAACCTCTCTCCGGTATCTCTCATTACCTTCTTCTATCGACTCCCACACAGGCTCTGGCTCACTTCCCGGTTCCACTGAACCAGCCCATGTGCCTCCCCCACAAAAATTGGGCTGTCTTTTGGGCTTTCTCTTTGGCCGTGAACCCCGGCGTCGTCGCTGTCCTCCCTTCTCTCCTGTCTGTTTCCACAGCAGGCTTTCGTGTCTTGCCAAGGCTTCCTACCAAGTCCAGGATATTCTCTCCTCGATCTTTTCCAAAGACCAGGATGCCATCTCCTGCTGCTTGGTCCTGTTGTGATGGGATATTCTGTCACGTTCGCTGGAATAATTATCGGAACAAGCTGTAGCGCGATATGGTTTCCACATATTATTTATTAGGAACGCACAAAACAACAAAAAAAGAACGAAACAAACAACATACATTAACTCAAAACAATATCCCATAAAACACAGGTGTAAACAATGCTACTTAAAAATGATCCCCGATTAGAGACAACGATAGCCAGCTGCCTCCAATTGGGAATCATACCAAACACCAACATAGAAAAACTCAACTAGATCCCCACATAGAAAATAATAACTGGAAACCCCCCCAGTCATGCCCTGACCTACTCTACCATAGAAAATAAGGGCTCTCTATGGTCAGGACGTAACATTAGGTGCATCCTGTTTCCATTGATCATCCTTGAGATGTTTCTACAACTTGGAGTCCACCTGCGGTAAATTCAATTGATTGAACATATTTTGGAAGATCTGGTGAAGGGTACCAAAACATTTCTGCAGCATTGAAGGTCCCCAAGAACACAGTGGCCTCCATCATTCTTAAACTTGGAAGAAGTTTGGAACAACCAAGAATCTTCCTAGAACAGGCCCCCAGGCCAAACGGGGCCTGTAATCGAACCAGGGAATCGAACCAGGGTGTCTGTAGTGACGCCTCTAACACTGAGATGCAGTGCCTTAGACCACTGCGCCACTCGGGAGACCAAAGCCTGGCTGGACAACTAGGTCAGAGGACAGAGACATGTCCAGGTCTTTTTATGGAATGATGGAGAACCGGAGATTACATGTAAAAATTAAAATGGCATCCCCAGGTACTTGGAGACCAACGGTTCCCTGGACGTGGGCTTTGTCCTGTTCCTCTGCTTATCCCTGGGCCTGCTCCTCTTCATGCAGTTGGTGCTGCTCCATCAGCTGGCCGGGGACTACCTGCTGGCCTTCTGCCATATCATCCATGGCTAGCTGGAGGAGGTTGTTTGGAGGCTGTGAGGAGTGGCAACCCCAGGGGGTGCTACCGCTACGATGGCTTTGCGTTGTACAGTGGGAGAAACAAGCGCTTGGTGATGGAGCAGCTGCTGCCGGGCCTCCATTCATGTGCCTCTGTCTGCGGCACCCACCAAACCCTGTGTGTGCGGAGTCGTCACTACCTGCACAGTAACTGGTGTTCCCTGGAGCTGCGACTGGCCATCCTCCGTCTGCAGGTGGAGCACAGGGACATTCTCATCCTGGTCTTCCTGGAGGACATCCCATTTTGCCAGATGTCTGCCTACTACTGGCTGACCAGTCTAGTTAGGACCTACCTGGACTGGTCCCAGGACCCAGGCCTGCAGCCTGCCTTCTGGGACTGCCTGAACCAGACAGGCCTGCACTACCTGCAGGCCTACTGTATCCTAACAGGGGCTATTTAGAATTTACAGACATGTTGCTTTTTACATTCTGTTCAGCATTACCTGTATCGTGTACTTTCTTTTTAAATCAACTTTGTGTATACAGTATAGTAATAGATTTTTTAAAATTTTGTGTTGTTTTTGTTCTCTCTCACTCAAGAGATAGTTGTTTTATTAGTCATTTGCAATGAGCTCAACCACTGTTGAAATGATCACAGATCCGTGATCAAATGCCCAGGTTAATAATAATTGTGATTGATTTAACGTATAGAGTAGCGCCTGTTTTCAGCAGACAAGCCTTGATGTGGCTTTGATTGTGTGATGGGGCTGACTAGTAAATAAATAAATAGGACTGAAACTGGTAATGCCTTGTCTGTTTGATACCTAATAAACACAACCTTGGTCTATACAGCACCGGTCTGTGTCAGGTGGTATGTTAAACATGTTGTTCCACACTCACCGTCATCCGCATCAGAGACATTGAGATCAAGGAAACAGGTTCCAACAGGGCTGTCCTCTGGTACAGAGACGGAGTAAGAGTCCAGTCTGAACACTGGAAGGTTATCGTTGACATCCAGCACATTAAAATAGACCCGGACTCTGCTGGCCCCTAAGTCCCCGTGCTTCACTACCACTGTCAGGATGTAGAGTCTCTGGGTTTCGTAGTCCAGGGAGCGTGACAACAGAAAGTCACCGGAGAGACGGCTGAGCAGGAACAGGCCCTCCCCGTCGTCCTCCAACACAGAGAAGATGGTGTTTGTCGATCCTTTGCTAGGCTCTCCTGCTTCCACGTTCCCCACTATCGTTCCTGTCAACACATGGAATTAGACAGTACAGTCAGGATGACATTCTCTGAATGGTCTGATGGTTTGGTAACTTACTATTACCAATGCTGGTTCCAATGGCTCAGTGGGGTTAAAGTATGGCGCTGGCGACACCAGTGTTGTGCGTTCATTCCCCACAATGTTTCATCATCACCATTCTCTTACATGAGGAAGGTGGAGCACCCCAGGAGGTATTTAATCCTCGAACTGAAGTAGGCAGGGGAGTTGGTGGAATTTAATTTAGAGCCATGAGGTTTAAAATAAATACTGAGCATTAACATCTACCAATAACTTCCTAAGCCGATCAGTCAGTAGGAGTCAGCCTGAAGACTTCGTAACTGAGGCATGTGACTCTGGATTTAAGAACAAACATGTATGAACAAGCTTAACTAATCAACATTTAAATATCTGACAGAAGGAAAGGGGTAAACACTGCTCTACCTGGTTGTGTGTCCTCTTTCACTTGAAAAGAATAGACAAGTTTGGAGAAGGACAGTGGTGTGAGACGTCTTTGTGGAGAATGTGTAGCGCCTGGCTTGCTGTTGCCATGCCAATGAGATCTCTGATACCAGGAGGACAGAGGGTGCCGCTGCACCAAGGTCATATTGGACCACTTCTCCTGGTTGCTGGCAGCTTGGCTAGCATCGGCCGTATTGGAAAATGGCACTCCATATAAAAACATGAAGTTGACAACCTGTTAAAACAGACAAAGCACACCCCAATGGAGGCATTAGAGCGGCAACATTTGTGGCAATACAAAAAAAGTTCATTGCAAACAGTGTGTGACTTTATAAAATATTTTAAAAAATCTTACAAAACATATTATATTCATGTCCAATATGTGTGGTTTAGTATTTTATATAGAAGCAAAATAATAACTACTCCAGTGGACACCACTATATAATTAATGTTGATATTGAGTAACATTTTGAAGGACAAAACATCTATGGTAAACTGAAACCTACATCAACCGGAACAGACACTTCTTAGTCCCTCAGTCTGACACAGAGGAGAAAACAGCCTTTGTGGCATACCTTTTCTGAAGGCAGTAACATTATACTTTGAATTGGAGGCGCTGCACTTTAGCTGCTCCACTTCTTTCTCTATTTCTCGTTCACAGCACCAGAGACCAGTCTTGAATGTTTCATTCGTCCCCTCCCCCGGGATCCTGCCTTTTGACAATCCCTATAATGCCAACTTGTTCTATTACTTCAGACAGAGTGAGAGGACTCTATAACTGTTTCTGTCTGCTGCTTTCTCAGTCTTTCAATTGGAAAACTTTTCTGTTTGAACAGGAGTTCATAGCCAGCCAACTTTTAAAAAGTCCAACACAGCAGTTCTCAATATCAAATGACTTCTGGGTAACAATGAAGTACCTTACTGTAATTGTTTTCAATTCAAATGGTAAAAAATAAAATGTGGAAATATATAAAGTACAGGAAATCACATTTTAGACTGCACTGCCCCTTTAGGGTACATGGTTTCTTTTTTCCTCGTGAGAAATACGCATACATTGAAGAATAAAAAGACAAAACAATTGAAAAATTGTGGCACACTATTGGTCACTGACTGGAATTTGGAACCGACTCCAAAGCTACAGTGGACTACAACTAGGCAATACAAGACTAGACTAGACTTTCAGGACCTCAGGTGAATAATAGAGATCATATGAAAGCAGGTTGAATAAAACAGAAAATGTTATAGAATGCAAAATAACATGTAGGGCTATGGAGCTCTTGAAAGTCCTGAATGATTGTCGTAATTCGAGGAAACTTACCATTAGATAAAAAAGAAAAGTTTTCCATTTGATTAATGATCCAGCAGTGTCCATTTTCGTGACCAAAGACACAATCTTAACCATTTGAGCGCAGTTACCTCTCCATTGGTGTTTTCACACAAGTGATGATAGTGAGAAAACCGCATGCATTTAGATCACATAAATGTTTCCAGGGGGTACGGTCCGTGCTGGCGGCGTTCATGTAGCCTAGTCAAACAGTTGGTCGCAGCACAGGCAAGGGGAAACTTGTTGGAGCCTATCGCGGGTGAAAAGAGCTAACAATGAGCCGAATGAGCTACTGTCACCTACAATTGAACGTCTGCCTGAACATGCTGACCACACCTCTCGCGTTACGTGCAAAGCCATGCAAAATCAATTTACACATACATGTTAAGCTTCGAACACACCGACAGCTTTATTGCATTTTGGTACAACAGAATTACATTAATTTCCAATGAAACGCTGCGTTTCAAATCATACCAAATCAAATTGTATTAGTCACATGTACCTAATACAACTGATATTCACCAAACAGTGAAATGCCTACATCGGAGCCCCTAACCGACAGTGCAGTTTCCAAAATATATGTATAAGAATACGAGATAAAAGTAACACGTAATTAAAGAGCAGCAGTAAAAAATAACAATATATACAGGGGGGTACCGGTACACAGTCAGTGATAGATGACTACAGACAGTGACAGTGGTGTGGGGAGGGGGGCAATGCAAATAGTCTGGGTAGCCATTTGATTAGATGTTCAGGAGTCTTATGGATTGGGGGTAGAAGCTATTAAGAAGCCTCTTAGACCTAGACTTGGCGCTCAGGTGCCGCTTGTCATGCGGTTGCAGAGTGAACAGTCTATGACTAGGGTGGCTGGAGTCTTTGACCATTTTTAGGGCCTTCCTCTGACACCACCTGGTATAGAGGTCTTGGATGGCAGGAAGCTTGGCCCCAGTGATGTACTGGGCCGTTCACACTACCCTCTGTAGTGCCTTGTCGTCGGAGGCTGAGCAGTTGCCATACCAGGCAGTGATGTAACCAGTCAGGATGCTCTCGATGGTGCAGCTGTAGAACCTTTTGAGGATCTGAGGACCCATGCCAAATCTTTTCAGTCTCCTGGGGGGGAATAGGTTTTGCCGTGCCCGCTTCATGAATGTCTTGGTGTGCTTGGACCATGTTAGTTTGTTGGTAATGTGGACACCAAGGAACTTGAAGTTGTCAACCTGCTCCACTGCAGCCCAGTCGATGAGAATGGGTCGTGCTCGGTCCTCTTTTTCCTATAGTCCACAATCATCTCCTTTGTCTTGATCACGTTGAGGGAGAGGTTGTTGTCCTACCACCACACGGCCAGGTCTCAGACCTCCTCTCTATAGGCTGTCTCGTTGTTGCCGGTGATCAGGCCTACCACTGTTGTGTCATCTGCAAATGTAATGATGGTGTTGGATTCGTGCCTGGCCGTGCAGTCATGAGTGAACAGGGAGTACAGGAGCGGGCTGAGCACGCACCCCTGAGGGGCCCCTGTGTTGAGGATCAGCGTGGCGGATGTGTTGTTACCTACCATTACGGGGCGGGCTATCAGGAAGTCCAGAATCCAGTTGCAGAGGGAGGTGTTCAGTCCCAGGGTCCTTGGCTTATTAATGAGCTTTGAGGGCACTATGGTGTTGAACGCTGAGCTGTAGTCAATGAACAGCATTCTCACATAGGTATTCCTTTTGCCCAGGTAGGAAAGGGCAGTGTGGAGTGCAATAGAGATTCCATCATCTATGGATCTGTTGGGGTGGTATGCAATTTGGAGTGGGTCAAGGGTTTCTGGTATAATGGTGTTGATATGAGCCATGACCAGCCTTTCAAAGCACTTCATGGCTACAGATGTGAGTGCTATGGGTCGGTAGTCATTTAGGCAGGTTACCTTTGTGTTCTTGGGCACAGGGACAATGGTAATATGCTTGAAACATTTTGGTATTACAGATTCAGTCAGGGACAGGTTGAAAATGTCAGTGAAGACACTTGCAAGTTGGTCAGCGCATGCTCTGAGTACATGTCCTGGTAATCCGTCTGGCCCTGCGGCCTTGTGAATGTTGACCTGTTTAAAAGGTCTTACTCACATCAGCTACGGAGAACATGATCACACAGTTGTCCGGAACAGCTGATGCTCTGCTCTCATGCATGCTTCAGTGTTGTTTGCCTCGAAACGAGTTTATTAAGTAATTTAGCTCGTCTGGTAGGCTCGTGTCACTGGGCAGCTCTCAGCTGTGCTTCCCTTTGAAGTCTGTAATAGTTTGCAAGCCCTGCCACATCTGACAAGCGTCGGAGCCGGTGGAGTACAATTCAATCTTACTCCTGTATTGACGCTTTGCCTGTTTGATGGTTCATCGGAGGGCATAGCAGGATTTCTTATAAGCGTCCGGATAAGAGTGCCACTCCTTGAAAGCAGCAACTCTACCCTTTAGCTCAGTGCGGATGTTGCTTGTAATCCATGGTTTCTGGTTGGGGTATGTACGTACAGACACTGTGGGGACGACATCATCTATGCACTTATTGATGAAGCAAGTGACTGATGTGGTGTACTCCTTAATGTGGTGTACTCCTGTGCTTCAACCTGAGGAAAAGAGCAGAGAGTGGGAAGAAATGAACCTCACTGCTCAAATTTCAGAGCTGGTTCAAGATGCTGAGTCTTGTCACAACTTCCGGACTTGTCTCCCTGCGCTGCGGTGCAGTTTGTTGCTAATTGGCTACCTCCCAACTTTACGTTTTTTACTTTTCCATTTTTAATAACCGTTTAATTTTTTAAAAATCCCCTTGCTCAACTTTTTTTCATTCAACTTTTTCACTCCGGATGCTTTATCTGGACATGGTTCTACAGGACCTCCACCAGCCGAAGGTAAGTAGTAACATTAACATGATGCCATCTAATTGCAGTCACTGTACTCATAATACACAGGAAAACTATTGCCTTATGGTGAGGATAGCCGTGCTGCAAGCCCAGCTTCATATGCAATCATTAGACAATGGTAATTTAAGTGTAGGAAAGGATGAAACTGTGTCTGTGCCACCAGTAAGTACAGATAGTAGTATAAATCCCCTCGTACAGTCCCCCAGCTGGACAATTTTCTCAAGGCTTCCAGAAAGAAATGTTGTCGGAAATGCTCAACCGGTGTCGCTCATTCAGCTGACAGAAACGTTCAATTGGTTCTCCCCATTAAGCATCGAGTCGGAGTCAGAGCCAAGCCTTTTCTGGTCTCTGGCCCCCGAAGCCTCCCACCATTACCTCTGACAAATTGAAAACCCTAGTCATTGGCGACTCCTTTATTAGACTTAAAACTAATCATCCAGCGATCATACACTGTTTACCAGGGGGCAGGGCTACCAACATAAAGGATAATCTGAAGAGGTTGCTGGGTAAGGCTAAACCTGGCGAGTGTAGAGAGTATTTTGTGCGATTCTGTTATCTAAGTCGGCACCAACGTTAGGATGAAACAGTCAGAGGTCACCAAGCACAACATAACTTCAGCACGTAAATCAGCTAGAAAGATGTGTCGGCATTGAGTAATTGTCTCTGGCCCCCTCCCAGTTATGGGGAGTGATGAGTTCTACAGCAGAGTCTCACAACTCAATCTCTGGTTGAAAATGGTTTTATGTCCTTCCCAAAAGATAGAATTTGTAGATAACTGGCCTCTTTCTGGGACTCATCCACCAACAGGATCAAGTCTGGCCTGCTGAGGAGTGATGGGACTCCATCCTAGCTGGAGGGGTGCTCTCATCTTAACTATCAACATAGACAGGGCTCTAACTCAACATTATTCAACTTCCGGGTTGCGGTCGCATCGGCACTTCGCTCCGCAGGTAGTATAACTTTTTCATTACATTTCATTACATTTCATTATAGTACAACGGTTTGATTTGTCTAATCTTAGCAATTTCTTCTTAGCTAGCTACATAGCCGTCCTTGTATCAAAGATAATTGCATAATTATCGTATTTCGTCGTCCTAACGTAGTCTTCACTTCACCAGCTAGCCAGCTAGCAAACGCCCACCGATTAGCAGCACTGTTACACTCAACTGAACGACTTGATTAGTGTAGTGTTAGCTAGCTACATAGCTGTCTTTGCTGTCTTCATATCCTAGATAATTGTGTAGTTTAGAGTGTGTAGTCTTAGAGTGATTATCTTAATTTACAGAGGTTAGCTAGCCAGCTATTTGTCGTCCTTAACGTAGGAGACTCTGCTAGCTAGCTAACAGCTAACAGCTAACAGCTAGCCAACGTCTACTGAATAGAACTCAACAACCCGGTCGCATTCACAGGTAGTATCACATTTTCATTTCATTTCATTACAGTACAACGGTTTGATTTGTTTGATCGTAGCTAGCTACATAGCTAGCTACATAGCCTATCTTTGTATCAAAGATAATTGTGTAGTCTAGAGCGATTTTCTAGGTTAGCTAGCCAGCTATTGTCGTTCTTTTAACGCAACGTAACGTAAACAACACTGCTAGCTAGCCAGCTAGCCCCGAATAGCAGCACTGCAGAAACTATTACACTCAACGGAACGACTTGATTAGTGTAGTGTCAACAACGCAGCCACTGCCAGCTAGCCTACTTCAGCAGTACTGTATCATTTTAATCATTTTAGTCAATAAGATTCTTGCTACGTAAGCTTAACTTTCTGAACATTCGAGACGTGTAGTCCACTTGTCATTCCAATCTCCTTTGCATTAGCGTAGCCTCTTCTGTAGCCTGTCAACTATGTGTCTGTCTATCCCTGTTCTCTCCTCTCTGCACAGACCATACAAACGCTCCACACCGCGTGGCCGCGGCCACCCTAATCTGGTGGTCCCAGCGCGCACGACCCACGTGGAGTTCCAGGTCTCCAGTAGCCTCTGGAACTGCCGATCTGCGGCCAACAAGGCAGAGTTCATCTCAGCCTATGCCTCCCTCCAGTCCCTCGACTTCTTGGCACTGACGGAAACATGGATCACCACAGACAACACTGCTACTCCTACTGCTCTCTCTTCGTCCGCCCACGTGTTCTCGCACACCCCGAGAGCTTCTGGTCAGCGGGGTGGTGGCACCGGGATCCTCATCTCTCCCAAGTGGTCATTCTCTCTTTCTCCCCTTACCCATCTGTCTATCGCCTCCTTTGAATTCCATGCTGTCACAGTTACCAGCCCTTTCAAGCTTAACATCCTTATCATTTATCGCCCTCCAGGTTCCTCGGAGAGTTCATCAATGAGCTTGATACCTTGATAAGCTCCTTTCCTGAGGACGGCTCACCTCTCACAGTGCTGGGCGACTTTAACCTCCCCACGTCTACCTTTGACTCATTCCTCTCTGCCTCCTTCTTTCCACTCTTCTCCTCTTTTGACCTCACCCTCTCACCTTCCCCCTACTCACAAGGCAGGCAATACGCTCGACCTCATCTTTACTAGATGCTGTTCTTCCACTAACCTCATTGCAACTCCCCTCCAAGTCTCCGACCACTACCTTGTATCCTTTTCCCTCTCGCTCTCATCTAACACCTCCCACACTGCCCCTACTCGGATGGTATCGCGCCGTCCCAACCTTCGCTCTCTCTCCCCCGCTACTCTCTCCTCTTCCATCCTATCATCTCTTCCCTCTGCTCAAACCTTCTCCAACCTATCTCCTGATTCTGCCTCCTCAACCCTCCTCTCCTCCCTTTCTGCATCCTTTGACTCTCTATGTCCCCTATCCTCCAGGCCGGCTCGGTCCTCCCCTCCCGCCCCGTGGCTCGACGACTCATTGCGAGCTCACAGAACAGGGCTCCGGGCAGCCGAGCGGAAATGGAGGAAAACTCGCCTCCCTGCGGACCTGGCATCCTTTCACTCCCTCCTCTCTACATTTTCCTCCTCTGTCTCTGCTGCTAAAGCCATTTTCTACCACTCTAAATTCCAAGCATCTGCCTCTAACCCTAGGAAGCTCTTTGCCACCTTCTCCTCCCTCCTGAACCCCCCCCCCCCCTCCCTCTCTGCAGATGACTTCGTCAACCACTTTGAAAAGAAGGTCGACGACATCCGATCCTCGTTTGCTCAGTCAAACGGCACCGCTGGTTCTGCTCACACTGCCCTACCCTGTGCTCTGACCTCTTTCTCCCCTCTCTCTCCAGATGAAATCTCGCGTCTTGTGACGGCCGGCCGCCCAACAACCTGCCCGCTTGACCCTATCCCCTCCTCTCTTCTCCAGACCATTTCCGGAGACCTTCTCCCTTACCTCACCTCGCTCATCAACTCATCCCTGACCGCTGGCTACGTCCCTTCCGTCTTCAAGAGAGCGAGAGTTGCACCCCTTCTGAAAAAACCTACACTCGATCCCTCCGATGTCAACAACTACAGACCAGTATCCCTTCTTTCTTTTCTCTCCAAAACTCTTGAACGTGCCGTCCTTGGCCAGCTCTCCCGCTATCTCTCTCTGAATGACCTTCTCGATCCAAATCAGTCAGGTTTCAAGACTAGTCATTCAACTGAGACTGCTCTTCTCTGTATCACGGAGGCGCTCCGCACCGCTAAAGCTAACTCTCTCTCCTCTGCTCTCATCCTTCTAGACCTATCGGCTGCCTTCGATACTGTGAACCATCAGATCCTCCTCTCCACCCTCTCCGAGTTGGGCATCTCCGGCGCGGCCCACGCTTGGATTGCGTCCTACCTGACAGGTCGCTCCTACCAGGTGGCGTGGCGAGAATCTGTCTCCTCACCACGCGCTCTCACCACTGGTGTCCCCCAGGGCTCTGTTCTAGGCCCTCTCCTATTCTCGCTATACACCAAGTCTCTTGGCTCTGTCATAACCTCACATGGTCTCTCCTATCATTGCTATGCAGACGACACACAATTAATCTTCTCCTTTCCCCTTCTGATGACCAGGTGGCGAATCGCATCTCTGCATGTCTGGCAGACATATCAGTGTGGATGACGGATCACCACCTCAAGCTGAACCTCGGCAAGACGGAGCTGCTCTTCCTCCCGGGGAAGGACTGCCCGTTCCATGATCTCGCCATCACGGTTGACAACTCCATTGTGTCCTCCTCCCAGAGCGCTAAGAACCTTGGCGTGATCCTGGACAACACCCTGTCGTTCTCAACTAACATCAAGGCGGTGGCCCGTTCCTGTAGGTTCATGCTCTACAACATCCGCAGAGTTCGACCCTGCCTCACACAGGAAGCGGCGCCTAATCCAGGCACTTGTCATCTCCCGTCTGGATTACTGCAACTCGCTGTTGGCTGGGCTCCCCTGCCTGTGCCATTAAACCCCTACAACTCATCCAGAACGCCGCAGCCGTCTGGTGTTCAACCTTCCCAAGTTCTCTCCGTCACCCCGCTCCTCCGCTCTCTCCACTGGCTTCCAGTTGAAGCTCGCATCCGCTACAAGACCATCGTGCTTGCCTACGGAGCTGTGAGGGGGAACGGCACCTCAGTACCTCCAGGCTCTGATCAGGCCCTACACCCAAACAAGGGCACTGCGTTCATCCACCTCTTACCACTGAGGAAGTACAGTTCCCGCTCAGCCCAGTCAAAACTGTTCGCTGCTCTGGCCCCCAATGGTGGAACAAACTCCCTCACGACGCCAGGACAGCGGAGTCAATCACCACCTTCCGGAGACACCTGAAACCCCACCTCTTTAAGGAATACCTAGGATAGGATAAGTAATCCTTCTCACCCCCCTTTAAGATTTAGATGCACTATTGTAAAGTGACTGTTCTACTGGATGTCATAAGGTGAATGGACCAATTTGTAAGTCGCTCTGGATAAGAGCGTCTGCTAAATGACTTAAATGTTAACTCCCTAGCTTCCCAATGAGATAGGGTGCAGGCCATGCAGCAGGTTGTAAGCCAGCTTTCTGGTTTCTGACACTAGCATAGTCAGTGTAGTCAGCTCAGCTATCCCCATTGAGATCGTGTCTGTGCCTCGACCTGGGTTAAGCAAAACTAAACATGGTGGTGTTTGCTTTAGCAATCTCACTGGAATAAAGACCTCCTCCATTCCTATCATTGTTGAAAGTGATTGTGATACGAGGTGTTGCTAACATTGACGATAGCAAATTTGAATTTACAAAAGAAAGACTGTGTTTTCGTCTTTTGAGCTTCTAGTCATTAAATCTATGCAGCCTACTCAATCCCTTTGTATAGCTACTGTTTACAGGCCTCCTGGGCCATATACAGCGTTCCTCACTGAGTTCCCTGAATTCCTATCGGACCTTGCAGTCATTGCAGATAATATTCTAAGTTTTGGTGACTTTAATATTGTCACGAATCGGCTCGAAGTCCGTAACAAAAAGGAAGACAACGTAGAGATAAGGAATAACTCAAATATATTTATTAACTAAAATAACCTAAATACAATTTACAAGGGTGTGTGTAATCAGTAGTGTAAGTGAGTGGTTGTGTGCATAGATGTGATAATGAGGGGTGTTGAAAGGTGCCAAAGCAAACAAACAAAGCAGCCACAAAAATGGCTCAACCAAAATCTAACATTGTCTCTGCATGGAGAGAGTCTCCTCAATGAATGGGGAAGATGTGTATTTATTTACACACCCGGGCCCAGGGTCCCCAGCTCCGCCCACCGACATCCTAACAAGGAAAACAAGAGCAAAGAGAAAGAATACTGCAGACAGAGTGGGAGGTTCGTCACAATCTTCACATTTAAAAGTCCACAGACCCACTCCAAAAGGCTTTCGGAGCCATCATCGACTCAGTGGGGTTTGTCCAACAAGTCTCCGAACCTACTCACTGCTACAGTCATACCCTGGACCTAGTTTTGTCCTGTGGAATAAATATTGTGGATCTAAATGTTTTTCCTCATAATCCTGGACTATCGGACCATCATCTTATTATGTTTGCAATTGCAACAAATCATCTGTTTAGACCCCAACCACGGATCATCAAAATCCGTGCTATAAATTCTCAGACAACCCAAAGATTCCTAGATGCCCTTCCAGACTCCATCCGCCTACCAAGGATGTCAGAGTGCAAAAATCAGTTAACCACCTAACTGAAAAACTAAATTTAACCTTGCTTCATACCCTAGATGCAGTTGCACCCCCAAAAACAAAAAACATTTGTCACAAGAAACTAGCTCCCTGGTGTACAGAAAATACCAGAGCCCTGAAGCAAGCTTCCAGAAAATTGGAACGGAAATGGTGCTCCACCAAACTGGAAGTCTTCCGACGAGCTTGGAAAGACATTACTGTGCAGTATCGAAGAGCCCTCACTGCTGCTCGAGCATCCTATTTTTCCAACCTAATTGAGGAGAATAAAAACAATCCAAAATTGATTTTCGATCCTGTCGCAAAGCTAACTAAAAAGCAGCATTCCCCAGGAGAGGATGGCTTTCACTTCAGCAGTGATGAATTCATGAACTTCTTTGACGAAAATATCAAAACACTGCCAGGACCTAGGATCAATGGAGACATTCAAGTTTTTTAATCCTATATCCCTTGACGCTTTCATGAAATTATTCATCACCTCTAAACCTTCAAGCTGCATACTGGACCCTATTCCAATCAAACTACTGAAAGAGCTGCTTCCTGTGCTTGGTCCTCCTATGTTCAACATAATAAACGGCTCTCTATCCACCGAATTTGTACCAAACTCCCTAAAAGTGGCAGTAATAAAGCATCTTGAAAAACCAAACCTTGACCCATAAAATATAAAAAACTATCGGCCTATATCGAATCTCCCATTCCTCTCAAATGTTTTTGAAAAAGCTGTTGCGCAGTAAGTCACTGCCTTCCTGAAGACAAATACTGTATCCGAAACACTTCAGTCTGGTCTTAGACCCAATCATAGCGCTGAGACTGCACTCGTGAAGGTGGTAAATGGCCTTTTAATGGCGTCAGACCCTAAGGCTCTGCATCTGTCCTTGTGCTAGACCTTAGTGCTGCTTTTGACACAATCGATCACCACATTCTTTGGAGAGATTGAAAACTCTAATTGGTGTACATGGACAAGTTCTGGCCTGGTTTAGATCTTATCTGTCGAAAATACATCACTTTGTCTCTGTGGATGGTTTGTCCATTGTAAGTTTCAGTGTTCCTCAAGGCTCAGTTTTAGGACCACTATTGTTTTCACTATATATTTTACCTCTTGGTGATGTAATTTGGAAACATAATATTAACTTTCACTGCTATGCAGACGATACACAGCTGTACATTTCGATGAAACATGGTGAAGCCCCAAAATTTCCCTCCCTGGAAGCCTGTGTCTCGGGCATAAGGAGGTGGATGGTGGCAAATGTTTTACTTTTAAACGCGGACCAGAGATGCTAGTTCTAGGTCCAAAGAAACAAAGAGATCTTCTGTTGGATCTGACAATTCATCTTCATGGTTGTACAATCGTCTCAAATAAAAAACTGTGAAGGACCTCAGCGTTACTCTGGACCTTGATCTCTCTTTTGACGAACATATCAAGAATATTTCAGCTTTTTCTCATCTTCGTAATGTTGCAAAAATGATGGAGAAAAGCTAATTCATGCTTTTGTCACATCTAGATTAGACTACTGCAATGCTCTACTTTCCGGCTACCTGGATAAAGCACTAAATAAACGTCATTTAGTGCTAAACACGGCTGCTAGAATCTTGACTAGAACCAAAACATTTGATCATATTACTCCAGTGCTAGCCTCTCTACACTGGCTTCCTGTTAAGGCTAGGGCTGATTTCAAGGTTTTACTGCTAACCGACAAAGCATTACATGGGCTTGCTCCTACCCATCTCTCCGATTACGTCCTGCCATACATACCTACATGTATGCGACGGTCACAAGATGCAGGCCTCCCTATTGTCCCTAGAATTTCTAAGCAAGCAGCTGGAGGCAGGGCTTTGTCCTATAGAGCTACATTTTTATGTAATGGTCTGCCTATCCATGTGAGATATGCAGATTTAGTCTCAACTTTTAGGTCTATTGAAGACTCATCTCTTCAGTAGGCCCTATGCTTGAGTGTAGTCTGGCCCAAGGGTGTGAAGATCTTCATGGACTATACTCACCCTTGTCTCAGGGTAGTAAGTTGGTGGTTTGCGGATATCCCGCTAGTGGTGTGGAGGGGTTTTGCCGGATGGGGCCACAGTGTCTCCTTACCCCTCGTCTCAGCCTCCAGTATTTATGCTGCAGTAGTTTATGTGTCGGGGGGCTAGGGTCAGTCTGTTATATCTGGTGTAGTTCTCCTTTCTTATCCGGTGTCGTGTGTGAATTTAAGATCCTTCTTCTTTTCTCTCTCTCCCTCCCCTCAGACCTGAGCCCTAAGACCATGCCCCAGGACTACCTGACATGATGACTCCTTGCTGTCCCCAGTCCACCTGGTCGTGCTGCTGCTCCAGTTTCAACTGTTCTGCCTGCGGCTATGGAACCCTGACCTGTGGAACACCGGACGTGCTATCTTGTCCCGGATCTGCTGTTTTTGACTCTCTCTCCCTACCGCACGTGCTGTCTCAAACTCTGATTGCATGGCTATGAAAAACCAACTGATATTTACTCCTGAGGTGCTGACCTGTTGCACCCTCTACAACCACTGTGATTATTATTGGGGCGGCAGGGTAGCCTAGTGGTTAGAGCGTTGGACTAGTAACCGAAAGGTTGCAAGTTTGAATCCCCGAGCTGACAAGGTAAAAATCTGTCATTCTGCCCCTGAACAGGCAGTTAACCCACTGTTCCGAGGCCGTCATTGAAAATAAGAATTTGTTCTTAACTGACTTGCCTAGTAAAATAAAGGTAAAATAAAAATAAAATAAAATAATTATTTGACCCTGTTGGTCATCAATGTACGTTTGAACATCTTGGCCATGTACTGTGTACTCCACCCGGCACAGCCAGAAGGCCATGTACTCCACCCGGCACAGCCAGAAGAGGCCAACTGGCTAATGCAATAGCGGCTGTCAATGCAATGGCTGGTCTGGAGTTTGTCTGATGTGTACCATTATACACTGCTCAAAAAATAAAGGGAACACTAAAACAACACAATGTAACTCCAAGTCAATCACACTTCTGTGAAATCAAACTGTCCACTTAGGAAGCAACACTGATTGACAATACATTTCACATGCTGTTGTGCAAATGGAATAGACAATAGGTGGAAATTATAGGCAATAAGCAAGACACCCCAAATAAAGGAGTGGTTCTGCAGGTGGGGACCACAGACCTTCAATCTTCAGACTTCTCAGTTCGTATGCTTCCTGGCTGATGTTTTGGTCACTTTTGAATGCTGGTGGTGCTTTCACTCTAGTGGTAGCATGAGACGGAGTCTACAACCCACACAAGTGGCTCAGGTAGTGCAGCTCATCCAGAATGGCACATCAATGCGAGCTGTGGCAAGAAGGTTTGCCGTGTCTGTCAGTGTAGTGTCCAGAGCATGGAGGCGCTACCAGGAGACAGGCCAGTACATCAGAAGACGTGGAGGAGGCCGTAGGAGGGCAACAACCCAGCAGAGGGACCGCTACCTCCGCCTTTGTGCAAGGAGGAGCAGGAGGAGGACTGCCAGAGCCCTGCAAAATGACCTCCAGCAGGCCACAAATGTGTATGTGTCTGCTCAAATGGTCAGAAACAGACTCCATGAGGGTGGTATGAGGCCTGACGTCCACAGGTGGGGGTTGTGCTTACAGCCCAACACCGTGCGGGACGTTTTTCATTTGCCAGAGAACACCAAGATTGGCAAATTCGCCACTGGCGCCCTGTGCTCTTTACAGATGAAAGCAGGTTCACACTGAGCACATGTGACAGAAGTGACAGTCTGGAGACGCCGTGGAGAACGTTCTGCTGCCTGCAACATCCTCCAGCATGACCGGTTTGGCGGTGGGTCAGTCATGGTGTGGGGTGGCATTTCTTTGGGGGGCCGCACAGCCCTCCATGTGCTCACCAGAGGTAGCCTGACTGCCATTAGGTACCGAGATGAGATCCTCAGACCCCTTGTGAGACCATATGCAGGTGTGATTGGCCCTGGGTTCCTCCTAATGCAAGACCATGCTTGACCTCATGTGGCTGGAGTTTGTCAGCAGGTGCTGCAAGAGGAAGGCATTAATGCTATGGACTGGCCCGCCCGTTCCCCAGACCTGAATCCAATTGAGCACATCTGGGACATCATGTCTCGCTCCATCCACCAACGCCACGTTGCACCACAGACTGTCCAAGAGTTGGCGGATGCTTTAGTCCAGGTCTGGGAGGAGATCCCTCAAGAGACCAACCACCACCTCATCAGGAGCATGCCCAGGCATTGTAGGGAGGTCATACAGGCACGTGGAGGCCACACACACTACTGAGCCTCATTTTGACTTGTTTTAAGGACATTACATCAAAATTGTATCAGCCTGTAGTGTGGTTTTCCACTTTAATTTTAAGTGTGACTCCAAATCCAGACCTCCATGGGTTGATAAATTTGGTTTCCATTGATAATTTTTGTGTGATTTTGTTGTCAGCACATTCAACTATGTAAAGAAAAAAGTACTTAATAAGAATATTTCATTCATTCAGATCTAGGATGTGTTATTTTAGTGTTCCCTTTATTTTTTTGAGCAGTGTATTTCACATGATAGGCAAACCACTGTCATGCCTTTTCACACAAAACATATATGTACACAGACAAAAGAGACAATTGCCTTCAAGTAGGTCGTTTTGGTTTCATTTACCTTGTCCTCTCTTGCTCATGTCGGTAGCTACTTCCTGATATTTGATTGATGGAACAATCCAGCCAATGGTTAGGCGGCTGTGGTTTTGGCAACGGGAACTGATTGGTCAGGAGTTAAAGGTCCTGCCCCCAGAGCTGTTCAAATCAAATCAAATGTATTTATATAGCCCTTCGTACATCAGCTGATATCTCAAAGTGCTGTACAGAAACCCAGCCTAAAACCCCAAACAGCAAGCAATGCAGGTGTAGAAGCACGGTGGCTTGGAAAAACTCCCGAAAAAGGCCAAAACCTAGGAAGAAACCTAGAGAGGAACCACATGCTATGTGGGGTGGCCAGTCCTCTTCTGGCTGTGCCGGGTGGAGATTATAACAGAACATGGCCAAGATGTTCAAATGTTCATAAATGACCAGCATGGTCGAATAATAATAAGGCAGAACAGTTGAAACTGGAGCAGCAGCACGGCCAGGTGGACTGGGGACAGCAAGGAGTCATCATGTCAGGTAGTCCTGAGGCATGGTCCAAGGGCTCAGGTCCTCCGAGAGAGAGAAAGAGAGAAAGAGAGAATTAGAGAGAGCACATTTAAATTCACGCAGGACACCGAATAGGACAGGAGAAGTACTCCATATATAACAAACTGACCCTAGCCCCCCGACACATAAACTACTGCAGCATAAATACTGGAGGCTGAGACAGGAGGGGTCAGGAGACACTGTGGCCCCATCTGAGGACACCCCCGGACAGGGCCAAACAGGAAGGATATAACCCCACCCACTTTGCCAAAGCACAGCCCCCACACCACTAGAGGGATATCTTCAACCACCAACTTACCATCCTGAGACAAGGCTGAGTATAGCCCACAAAGATCTCTGCCACGGCACAACCCAAGGGGGGGCGCCAACCCAGACAGGATGACCACATCAGTGAATCAACCCACTCAGGTGACGCACCCCCTCCAGGGACGGTATGAGAGAGCCCCAGTAAGCCAGTGACTCAGCCCCTGTAATAGGGTTAGAGGCAGAGAATCCCAGTGGAAAGAGGGGAACCGGCCAGGCAGAGACAGCAAGGGCGGTTCGTTGCTCGAGAGCCTTTCCGTTCACCTTCCCACTCCTGGGCCAGACTACACTCAATCATATGACCCACTGAAGAGATGAGTCTTCAGTAAGAACTTAAAGGTTGAGACCGAGTTCGCATCTCTGACATGGGTAGGCAGACCGTTCCATAAAAATGGAGCTCTATAGGAGAAAGCCCTGCCTCCAGCTGTTTGCTTAGAAATTCTAGGGACAATTAGGAGGCCTGCGTCTTGTGACTGTAGCGTACGTGTAGGTATGTACGGCAGGACCAAATCAGAGAGATAGGTAGGAGCAAGCCCATGTAATGCTTTGTAGTTTAGCAGTAAAACCTTGAAATCAGCCCTTGCTTTGACAGGAAGCCAGTGTAGGGACGCAAGCACTGGAGTAATATGATCAATTTGTTTGGTTCTCGTCAGGATTCTAGCAGCCGTATTTAGCACTAACTGAAGTTTATCCGGGTAGCCGGAAAGTAGAGCATTGCAGTAGTCTAACCTAGAAGTGACAAAAGCATGGATACATTTTTCTGCATCATTTTTGGACAGAAAGTTTCAGATTTTTGCAATGTTACGTAGATTGAAAAAAGTGGTCCTTGAAATGGTCTTGATATGTTCTTCAAAAGAGAGATCAGGGTCCAGAGTAACGCCGAGGTCCTTCACAGTTTTATTTGAGACGACTTTACAGCCATTAAGATTCATTTTCAGATTCAACAGAAGATCTCTTTGTTTCTTGGGACCTAGAACAAGCATCTCTGTTTTGTCCGAGTTTAAATGTAGAACGTTTGCAGCCATCCACTTCCTTATGTCTGAAACACATGCTTCAAGCGAGGGCAATTTTGGGGCTTCACCATGTTTCATTGAAATGTACAGCTGAGTGTCAACCGCATAGCAGTGAAAGTTAACATTATGTTTTCGAATGACATCCCCAAGAGGTAAAATATATAGTGAAAACAATAGTGGTCCTAAAACGGAACCTTGAGGAACACCGAAATTTACAGTTGATTTGTCAGAGGACAAACCATTCACAGAGACAAACTGATATCTTTCCGACAGATAAGATCTAAACCAGGCCAGAACTGGTCCGTGTAGACCAATTTGGGTTTCCAATCTCTCCAAAAGAATGTGGTGATCGATGGTATCAAAAGCAGCACTAAGGTCAAGGAGCACGAGGACAGATACAGAGCCTCGGTCTGATGCAAGGCAATTTACCACCTTCACAAGTGCAGTCTCAGTGCTATGATGGGGTCTAAAACCAGACTGAAGCATTTCGTATACATTGTTTGTCTTCAGGAAGGCAGTGAGTTGCTGCGCAACAGCCTTTTCTAAAATTTTTGAGAGGAATGGAAGATTCGATATAGGCCGATAGTTTTTTATATTTTCTGGGTCGAGGTTTGGCTTTTTCAAGAGAGGCTTTATTACTGCCACTTTTAGTGAGTTTGGTACACATTCGGTGGATAGAGAGCCGTTTATTATATTCAACGTAGGAGGGCCAAGCATAGGAAGCAGCTCTTTCAGTAGTTTAGTTGGAATGGGGTCCAGTATGCAGCTTGAAGGTTTAGAGGCCATGATTATTTTCGTCATTGTGTCAAGAGATATAGTACTAAAACACTTGAGCGTCTCTCTTGATCCTAGGTCCTGGCAGAGTTGTGCAGACTCAGGACAACTGAGCTTTGAAGGAATACGCAGATTTAAAGAGGAGTCCGTAATTTGCTTTCTAATAATCATGATCTTTTCCTCAAAGAAGTTCATGAATTTATCACTACTAAAGTGAAAGCCATCCTCTCTTGGGGAAAGCTGCTTTTTAGTTAACTTTGCGACAGTATCAAAAAGGAATTTCGGATTGTTCTTATTTTCCTCAATTAAGTTAGAAAAATAGGATGATCGAGCAGCAGTAAGGGCTCTTCGGTACTGCACGGTACTGTCTTTCCAAGCTAGTCGGAAGACTTCCAGTTTGGTGTGGCGCCATTTCCGTTCCAATTTTCTGGAGGCTTGCTTCAGAGCTCGAGTATTTTCTGTGTACCAGGGAACTAGTTTCTTATGAGAAATGTTTTTAGTTTTTAGGGGTGCAACTGCATCTAGGGTATTGCGCAAGGTTAAATTGAGTTCCTCAGTTAGGTGGTTAACTCATTTTTGTCCTCTGGCGTCCTTGTGTAGACAGAGGGAATCTGGAAGGACATCAAGGAATCTTTGTGTTGTCTGTGAATTTATAGCACAACTTTTGATGTTCCTTGGTTGGGGTCTGAGCAGTTTATTTGTTGCAATTGCAAACGTAATAAAATGGTGGTCCGATAGTCCAGGATTATGAGGAAAAGCATTAAGAGCCACAACATTTATTCCATGGGACAAAACTAGGTCCAGAGTATGACTGTGACAGTGAGTGGGTCCAGAGACATGTTGGACAAAACCCAGAGTCGATGATGGCTCCGAAAGCCTTTTGGAGTGGGTCTGTGGACTTTTCCATGTGAATATTAAAGTCACCAAAGATTAGAATATTATCTGCTATGACTACAAGGTCCGATAGGAATTCAGGAAACTCAATGAGGAACGCTGTATATGGCCCAGGAGGCATGTAAAACAGTAGCTATAAAAAGTGATTGAGTAGGCTGCATAGATTTAATGACTAGAAGCTCAAAAGACGAAAACGTAATTTTTTTTTTGTAAATTGAAATTTGCTATCGTAAATGTTAGCAACACCTCCGCCTTTGCGGGATGCACGGGGGATATGGTCACTAGTGTAGCCAGGAGGTGAGGCCTCATTTAACACAGTAAATTCATCAGGCTTAAGCCATGTTTCAGTCAGGCCAATCACATCAAGATTATGATCAGTGATTAGTTCATTGACTATAATTGAACTGTTACCTGCGAAACTCTTTACATATTTTCACAACTTTCTACAAGTTTACGAATCTCTTGGTAAAGTGACAAGAGTGACAGAACTCCGAGTGCGTGCAGATTCAAAATCTGCAAGGGTATTTTTGATTCACAGCAGAATATTCATCCTCGTAAATGGACTTTTAATAATTCTGAAAATAAATGATTGATTGCAAATCTTATTGAATGTATTCAAATGTCAAGTTACAAGTTTGTGACTGTTGTCAAATCTTTTGAAATTCAATTACACATTTGCGAATCGTACTTGCAACCCACAAATCTCAATCTACATTGAAAGACCATGTTAATTCATGACGGTATCTTATATCGCTAGTACACTCTTTAAAAAAAAGAACCAAGAAGGGTTCTATGTTTGCATCGTATACACTGAGTTTACAAAACATTAGGAACACCTGCTTTTTCCATGACATAGACTGACCAGGTGAATCTAAAGTGAAAGCTATGATCCCTTATTGATGTCACTTGTTAAATCCACTTCAATCAGCGTAGATGCTTGGGAGGTGACAGGTTAAAGGTGGACGTTTTGTAGAATAATAGTGAAAACATCAAAACTATGAAATAAAACATGGAATCATGTAGTAACCCAAAAAGTGTTAAACAAATGAAAATATATTTTATATATCAGATTCTTCAAAGTAACCACCCTTTGCCTTGATGACAGCTTTGCACATTCTTGGCATTCTCTCAACCAGCTTCCTGTGGTAGTGACCTGGAATGCATTTCAATGAACAGGTGTGTCTCGTTAAAAGTTAATTTGTGGAATGTCTTTCCTTCTTGATGCATTTGAGCCAATCAGTTGTTTTGTGACAAGGTAGGGGTGGTATACAGAAGATATCCCTATATGTTAAAAGACCAAGTCCATATTATGGCAAGAACAACTCAAATACGCAAGAGAAATGACAGTCCATAATTACCTCAAGACATCAGTCAATCTGGAAAATGTCAAGAACTGTGCAGTCGCAAAAACCATCAATCTCTATGATGAACTTGGCTCTCATGAGGACCGCCACAGGAAAGGAAGACCAAGAGTTACCTCTGATGCAGAGGATAAGTTCATTAGAATTACCAGCCTCAAAAAGTGCAGCCCAAAGAAATGTTTCACAGAGTTCAAGTAACATCTCAACATCAACTGTTCAGAAGAGACTGTGTGAATCAGGCCTTTGTGGTTGAATTGCTGCAAAGAAACTACTACTAAAGGACACCAATAAGAAGAAGGGACTTGCTTGGGCCAAGAAACATGAGCAATGGACATTAGACCGGTGGAAATTTGTCCTATTGTCTGGAGTCCAAATTAGAGATTTTTGGTTGCCACAGCAGTGTCTTTGTGAGAAGCAGTGTAGGTGAATGGATGATCTCTGCATGTGTAGTTCCCACCGTGAAGCACGGAGGAGGAAGTGTGATTGTGTGGGGGTCCTTTGCTGGTGACACGGTCAGTGATTTATTTAGAATTCAAGGCACACTTAACCAGCATGGCTACCAAAGCAGTTTGCAGCGATACGCCATCCCATATGGTTTGGGCTTAGTGGGACTATCATTAGTTTTTCAACAGGACAATGCCCAACACACCTCCAGGCTGTGTAAGGGCTATTTGACTAAGAATGAGAGTGATAGAGTGCTGCATCAGATGACCTGGCCTCTACAATCACCCGACCTCAACCCAGTTGAGATGGTTTGAGCTGAGTTGGACCTTAGAGTGAACGGGAAAGCAGTCAACAAGTGCTCAGCATATGTGGGAACTCCTTCAAGTCTGTTGGAAAAGCATTCCAGGTGAAGCTGGTTTTAGAGAATGCCAAGAGTGTGCAAAGCTGTTATCAAGGCAAAGGGTGGCTACTTTGAAGAATCTTAACTATTTTTTGATTTGTGTAACACTTTTTTTGGTTACCACATGATTCCATGTGTTATTTCATGGTTTTGATGTCTTCACTATTAGAAAATGTAGAAAATAGTAAAAATAAAAAATAAAAAACTGGAATGCGTAGGTGTGTCCAAACTTTTGTCTGGTACTTTACATTTGCACATAAATCATTCCATCTTACCCATAACACGTTAGTCACTACTGGTAGTCCACTTATATAGTTATAAACATACTAAAACATGCTCAAGCCAATTGTACTGTATCATGCAGAAAGCCATATGTATTGATGCGCTTTAACATTAGAATTCTGATAGATTTAGAATGACCGTTTTGAGTGCCCCACAAGTTGAGTTTATCATTTAAATTCAAGACCGTCAACTTAGCACACATCGACACTGTAGTAACCTGGTATATTTATGTTAAGTATTATGCTTAACAATAGATGGCAGTATTGACACAATACGTGGTTTGCTTTCCGCTATCCGAAGCCGTTTAAATGTCTGCCATATATATCGGGCTCTAGAAAGCCTCAGGTGCATTCCAGTAATGTTATTCAAGGTTACAATTAAATACTAAAACATACTTACGTGTCCGGTGTCATCAATCTAAGAAGCATCCTAAGATACTACAGACCCAGTTAGAATACATTTACAAACAGGAGACAGTTGAACTTTTCTCATTACAGCCCCCGTTTGTTTTACTGTCGCGAGGGGCATGTTAATGACGGATCTCTATGAGTTTAACAACTGACGAGGTATCCCCCTTTCCCTTTTCCCTATCGAAAATGTATTTTAATCTAAATTATAAGCAACCCAGTGTGTAGACCTCCAAAATCAACACGATACCCCAAATAAACAGTTTAGGGTAACCCTAAATCACATTTAACAGGAACAGTTGACCACCCCCCTCCTTCCCGCCACTCTTCTCCTGGTGTTTCTTCATGTTCTGCTGGAGATTGTGTTTCAGTTCGTCCTCCCAATGGCACATGTTCAACGTGGATGGCCTTCACAGTCCATTATGTCTTGTCCAGTTTCCAACCAGTACACACCAGCAGTATGAAAGAAGTTTGGACCTGATGTCTCTCCGTGCTCACTCCACATGGACTGTGTACAGGTTGCTGGCTCGAACTCAGGTCTCACAGTAGAGGTGGTGAAGGACAAGGTTGAAGTGAACGCATCTGTCGCCATGTCTTCAGCTGCTCAGGGAGCTTAAGCTCACATTGCTCTCGTCGATTTATTCCTTCCATGCATCAAGAGACCCTCTGTAGTCAATATCGCCAAAACTTGAGAGAGGACAGACAAAAACAACACTTTAAGACATTTATGATTATGGAAATCCAGACCAACTATTCACACTATGACAAAGTATTACATTCCCAATTTTCTTAATATCAATATATATATCAATATACCCTTAGGGAGAAATCCTGACCATACAGCAGAGATACAGGGTCAGAGAGTTAGAGAGCTAACCCTTAGGGAGAAATCCTGACCATACAGCAGAGATACAGGGTCAGAGAGTTAGAGAGCTAACCCTTAGGGAGAAATCCTGACCATACAGCAGAGTTACAGGGTCAGAGAGTTAGAGAGCTAACCCTTAGGGAGAAATCCTGACCATACAGCAGAGTTACAGGGTCAGAGTGTTAGAGAGCTAACCCTTAGGGAGAAATCCTGACCATACAGCAGAGTTACAGGGTCAGAGAGTTAGAGAGCTAACCCTTAGGGAGAAATCCTGACCATACAGCAGAGATACAGGGTCAGAGAGTTAGAGAGCTAACCCTTAGGGAGAAATCCTGACCATACAGCAGAGATACAGGGTCAGAGAGTTAGAGAGCTAACCCTTAGGGAGAAATCCTGACCATACAGCAGAGTTACAGGGTCAGAGAGTTAGAGAGCTAACCCTCAGGAGAAATCCTGACCATACAGCAGAGTTACAGGGACAGAGAGTTAGAGAGCTAACCCTCAGGGAGAAATCCTGACCATACAGCAGAGTTACAGGGTCAGAGAGTTAGAGAGCTAACCCTTAGGGAGAAATCCTGACCATACAGCAGAGTTACAGGGTCAGAGAGTTAGAGAGCTAACCCTTAGGGAGAAATCCTGACCATACAGCAGAGTTACAGGGTCAGAGAGTTAGAGAGCTAACCCTTAGGGAGAAATCCTGACCATACAGCAGAGTTACAGGGTCAGAGAGTTAGAGAGCTAACCCTTAGGGAGAAATCCTGACCATACAGCAGAGTTACAGGGTCAGAGAGTTAGAGAGTTAGGGAGAAATCCTGACCATACAGCAGAGTTACAGGGTCAGAGAGTTAGGAGGGAGAAATCCTGACCATACAGCAGAGTTACAGGGTCAGAGAGTTAGAGAGCTAACCCTTAGGGAGAAATCCTGACCATACAGCAGAGTTACAGGGTCAG
The DNA here is from genome assembly GCF_023373465.1 of Oncorhynchus keta. Classification (NCBI taxonomy): domain Eukaryota; kingdom Metazoa; phylum Chordata; class Actinopteri; order Salmoniformes; family Salmonidae; genus Oncorhynchus; species Oncorhynchus keta. The sequence continues at coordinate 2,191,348 of NC_068453.1, forward strand.
AGAGTTAGAGAGCTAACCCTTAGGGAGAAATCCTGACCATACAGCAGAGTTACAGGGTCAGAGAGTTAGAGAGCTAACCCTTAGGGAGAAATCCTGACCATACAGCAGAGTTAGGGTCAGGGTCAGAGAGTTAGAGAGCTAACCCTTAGGGAGAAATCCTGACCATACAGCAGAGTTACAGGGTCAGAGAGTTAGAGAGCTAACCCTTAGGGAGAAATCCTGACCATACAGCAGAGTTACAGGGTCAGAGAGTTAGAGAGCTAACCCTTAGGGAGAAATCCTGACCATACAGCAGAGTTACAGGGTCAGAGAGTTAGAGAGCTAACCCTTAGGGAGAAATCCTGACCATACAGCAGAGTTACAGGGTCAGAGAGTTAGAGAGCTAACCCTTAGGGAGAAATCCTGACCAGGGAGAAATCCTGACCATACAGCAGAGTTACAGGGTCAGAGAGTTAGAGAGCTAACCCTTAGGGAGAAATCCTGACCATACAGCAGAGATACAGGGTCAGAGAGTTAGAGAACTAACCCTTAGGGAGAAATCCTGACCATACAGCAGAGTTACAGGGTCAGAGAGTTAGAGAGCTAACCCTCAGGGAGAAATCCTGACCATACAGCAGAGATACAGGGTCAGAGAGTTAGAGAACTAACCCTTAGGGAGAAATCCTGACCATACAGCAGAGTTACAGGGTCAGAGAGTTAGAGAGCTAACCCTTAGGGAGAAATCCTGACCATACAGCAGAGTTACAGGGTCAGAGAGTTAGAGAGCTAACCCTTAGGGAGAAATCCTGACCATACAGCAGAGATACAGGGTCAGAGAGTTAGAGAGCTAACCCTTAGGGAGAAATCCTGACCATACAGCAGAGATACAGGGTCAGAGAGTTAGAGAGCTAACCCTTAGGGAGAAATCCTGACCATACAGCAGAGTTACAGGGTCAGAGGGAGAAATCCTGACCATACAGCAGAGTTACAGGGTCAGAGAGTTAGAGAGCTAACCCTTAGGGAGAAATCCTGACAGCAGTTACAGTCAGAGTTACCCAGGGAAATCCTGACCATACAGCAGAGTTCAGAGAGTTAGAGAGCTAACCCTTAGGGAGAAATCCTGACCATACAGCAGAGTTACAGGGTCAGAGAGTTAGAGAGCTAACCCTTAGGGAGAAATCCTGACCATACAGCAGAGTTACAGGGTCAGAGAGTTAGAGAGCTAACCCTTAGGGAGAAATCCTGACCATAGTTACAGGGTCAGAGTTTACAGGGTCAGAGTTACAGGGTCAGAGAGTTAGAGAGCTAACCCTTAGGGAGAAATCCTGACCATACAGCAGAGATACAGGGTCAGAGAGTTAGAGAGCTAACCCTTAGGGAGAAATCCTGACCATACAGCTGAGATACAGGGTCAGATAGTTAGGGAGAAAGACCATACAGCTGAGATACAGGGTCAGATAGTTAGAGAGCTAACCCTTAGGGAGAAATCCTGACCATACAGCTGAGATACAGGGTCAGATAGTTAGAGAGCTAACCCTTAGGGAGAAATCCTGACCATACAGCAGAGTTACAGGGTCAGAGAGTTAGAGAGCTAACCCTTAGGGAGAAATCCTGACCATACAGCAGACCCAATCTGGTGAGATTTGTTATTGAAGCAAGACATAAACAACCAAACACAACAACAGCAATACACTTGTTCATATAAAACTAGAGTTGGGGAAAATAATACAAATACAGTGTATTTGGAAAGTATGTCAGATCCCTTGTCTTCATCCACATTTTATGTTACAGCCGTATTCTAAAATAGATTCAATTATTATTTTTCCTCATCCAATCATCAATCAACACATAATACCCATAATGACACAAATACCTTATTTACATAAGTATTCAGGGACATTGCTATGAGACTCGAAATTAAGCTCAGGTGCATCCTGTTTCCATTGATCATCCTTGAAATGTTTCTACAACAAAATTCAGTAGTCCACCTGTGGTGAATTAAATGTTTTGGACATCATTTGGAAAGGCACAAACCTGTCTATACAAGGTCCCAAAGTTGACAGTGCATGTCAGAGCAAAGACCAAGCCATGAGGTCGAAGGAATTGTCCGTAGAGTGCAGAGACAGGATTGTGTCGAGCAGGGACGTCACTAGAGTTTCATGGATAGGGGGGGGCTAAGCTTATTTTAGGGGAGGCATACTCCCTCCTGTCCGTTTACTGCTAGCTAACTTTAACCAAAATTTTAGCTACAAGTAGGCCTAACGGTGCATGTACACTAGATAGCAGTAAATTGCCGCGTGCCCCTCAGGCCGCCCATTGTAGTGCATGTACACTAGATAGCAGTAAATTGCCGAGTGCCCCTCAGGCCGCCCACTGTGACTTGCCTGTGGGCATGCTGGCAGCATAGAGCAGCTTTTCGATTGTGCGTCAAGAATCTAGCAGAGCAAGTTCGTATGAAGGTCTGGTTATTGAATGGTGTGAGGGTTGAACATATGCTTGGCATATCATGTGGCTGGCCTTGGGTGTAGGCAGCTATCATGAATTGTTGGGGGCACATACAGAACGTAGGGTAGGGAACAAACGGTATTTTGTTAGATAACGAGCCAGGTGTGTGATAACTGTATCGAGTGCATGAGCGCATAGTTCAATAGTAATATCCTCTGCTCTGGTGGCAAACACTTTGCTGCTCTGTTTCCAGTTGTCCACATGAGGGAACCTGTTCAAGCTTTTACATTTAGAAAATGTACAAAAAATGTATTATTAGCTAATAGCTACAGTGCAGAGCTAACTCAAATGAGCTGCTAGATGAGCTAGCTAGTTGAAGGTCTGGTTATTGAATGGTCATGAGCTTGCTGGTTATTTAACATTTGTAGATATAGCTAACAACCATGGAGGGTGAAAGGATAGCAGCCTACTGTCAGTGTAGGCTATTCTGGACAGGGCAGGTTGTTTTGTGTAGTTCCAGTCCCTAAAACGTGAGGACAGAGATAATAGTAACATAATATTCAGTGCTGTCTAATTTGTGTATAATGAAGTCTGTTTCTAGTGATGTTTAATGTCCTCAGATACAGAGCTGTGAAAGAAGATGGAAGAGGAGTGGAGTCCTGGTCCTGGGGAAAGGGGGCATATTTGAGTTTTTGCCTTAGCACGACACAGCTGATTCAGTTGATCAACTCATCATCAAGTTTCAAGTGGTATTTATGTATTAATTTGTGATGCTATCCTTGATATGATCCTGCTGTTGTCACATGCTACACATTCACATGGGTGTGTACATGCATCTATTTATCAAATGTTATCATGATTTGTTATCAGGGATATTATCAGGGATATTATCAGGGATATTATATTTTAGTAATCCACAATGACCTGGTGATGTAATAGTGTAATTACATTGTCTTCCATATTCCTACAGATACCTTGTAACTGGAGATTCCTTCAAAACGATTGCCTCCTACAGTTACTGTGTAGGGCACTGCAAGATTGGGTGACCAGGGCCATCTGGGACTGCCTCCTGGGGGATTTCAGGTGTGTGAAGGCTACCTGTGTCCTGCAAAACGTCATGAGGATAGACACGAGGACCAGGAGGGGATCTGCAGCTCGCCGCTGTGTGCCAGAGGAGAAGTCTGCTGCTCTGCAGGATGTTTCATGGATGGGTTCCAACAACTCAGCAAGAGGCAATCAGTGTGCGGGAGATCTTCACCTCCTACTTCTTCGAAGAGGATGCTGTTCCCTGGGAACACCATAGACTACACAAAGGCTCTTTTAAGAGACATTCACATTGCAATAAGAGTATTCTTCCATTTATTTAGCTATGTCAACTGCAGTTATTCAATTCACAGTTTCTCTCCCTTTGATTTCTACTTCTCAGGTGAGGTGAGGGTGCTGTTTAGGTAAGGGTGTGATGTCTGTACAAAAACTAAACAGGCTATTTTAAGAGTCACCCATATTGCAAAAAAATGTAGAACAATTAGACACCCTATAACTCACACCTACACACTCATGTATCAGTCTGATTGATGGATTGTAGCAGGCTCAAGTGTATAACTGTAGTAAGCAGGCTCAAGTGTATTTTTAAATTTTAATTTTACCTTTATTTAACCAGGCAAGTCAGTTAAGAACACATTCTTATTTTCAATGACGGCCTGGGAACAGTGGGTTAACTGCCTGTTCAGGGGCAGAACGACAGATTTGTACCTTGTCAGCTCTAACTGTGGACATACAGTGGCTCCTTCCTGTGGCAATAACTGTGGCTCCTTCCACCTTCAAAGAATAGGCAAGAGGGCCAACCATGGAGACACTTCATTATTTCTATAACTATGCAATATTGTCTGTCCTCGTGTGCCCATTGATGTTTTTCCAGCATGAAGTACCCTGCAGCCACTTAGTGTGGTGAGGCCACACACAGATTCCTGTTGAACACTGTCTCTTTAACTACCTTATTTTCTCAATAAAAGTCTCTCTCCTTCACTTCATTCCCATCTCCTCTTCTCCCGAAATGCTCTAGGTTATATCAGCTGTGTCGGTGAACCCCTCCCGCATCTGAACTGGCTACATACAGGGCACTTGAGATAATGATCCAAGATCAGTTTTGTATTTCACCTGATCATTATGATGATTAACAATGTTAGAATGAAACATAAAAACAAGGCTTAAACAAGCTCTCTCTCTCTCCATCTGTCTCTCGTCTGCAGATATGTTTTGATGTGAGAGAGGATGCCAACCCCCAGTCTCATCAAAGCCACATCACCCGCTCTTAAGATAACCTTCGGGCCGACTAGATACGATGTAATTGTGATGAACTGAGAGAATATTAGCATAGCACTGTGATTCATTAATCATATGCTGTCTTCCCTGCTCCTGTTCTTACCTCTTTCCCTTTTTGTCTTTAACACCTCTCGCCACCTCTTTCTTCCTCTGCTTTTATAATACACACCAAATGTGCGGTGAAGTGCAGATTACAATTACAATATTATAATGCATGTATTATGTATTTATAGCTCATTTGATGAAATACACCTATCCTGTTTATCAGATCAATGCAGATGAAGGGCATTAGATATTGAGATGAACTGGTTTTAGACATGACACATAGGATAGGATGTGTAGCGTACTGTTTTTTTATTTTTTTTATTCTATTCTTGTATATATGAATTACAAATCAGCCTTTAATTAGTTAAATTCTGTTTCTAGTCTATTAGTTACAATGTGTAATCATTGATGTCCCAGGACCAAGATTGGTAAACACTGTTGAAGTGTATAATTGTAATACATACATGCAGACACAGCATCATTCAGACTGGAATTTGATACTATTGGATATGACTGAAAAATTGTCTCAAAGACATACCTGAACTCCACCTTTATTTGCCATGGTAGAATACAAGATCAGTGAATATATTAAATGTACAGGCTACAATGTGGGGCTCTCATGCATGGTAATAACTACATGTATATACAACTTGCATTCTTGGCACAACATCATATTATATTCTACTCAATCCATAGGCTTCATAAATGTCATTCAGGCTGTTTTGAAGTTGATACAACTGGCTATGATAGAGGAGGTTCATAGCTCGGTTCTGAACTAGTATGTATACCAAACGTTTGGGTCCATACACAGATCGTCTAGATAGCTAGGTACACATCCATGGGCATACAGGGATTTTAATCATCCACTGCACAATAACCAAGTACATAGCTAGCTCTGTTACTTCATCTATCTGCATTGCATGGCAGATATCAGCAAGGCAAGCTTACAAAATTGTACATTCAATTTGCAGTAAGTGCTTTATTTAGCTAGATTCTTTACATCCACTTAAAACATATATTGACTGATATTGATTTATTTAGGCAGGGCTAATTAATATTTTAGGGGGGCTTTAGTCCCAAGGCTATAGGTCAAGCAACGTCCCTGGTGTCGAGGCACAGATCTGGGAAAGGCTACCAAAACATTTCTGCAGCATTGAAGGTACCCAAGAACACAGTGGCCCTTCTTAAATGGAAGACGTTTGGAACAACCAAGACTCTTCTAGAGCTGACCGCCCGCACAAACTGAGCAATCGGGGGAGGTGACCAAGAACCCGATGGTCACTCTGACAGAGCTCCAGAGTTCCTCTATTGAGTGCCTTTTGGAGTTTGCCAAAAGGCACCTAAAGGACTCTCAGACCATGAGAAAAGATTCTCTGGTCTGATGAAACCAAGTCGAACACTGAATCCCAAGCGTCACATCCTTAGGAAACCTGGCACAATCCCTACGGTGAGGAATGGTGGTGGCAGCATCATGCTGTGGGGATGTGTTTCAGCGGCAGGGACTGGGAGTCTAGGAAAGATGAAAAAGAGAAAGGGAAAGATGAACGGTGCAAAGTACAGCGAGATCCTTGATGAAAACCTGCTCCAGAGTGCTCAGGACCTCAGACTAGGGCGAAGGTTCACCTTCCAACAGGACAATGACCATAAGCACCCAGCCAAGACAACACAGGCGTGGCTTCGGGTCTCTGAGTAGTGGCTCAGTCAGAGCCTGGACTTGAACCCAATCAAACATCTCTAGAGAGACCTGAAAGTAGCTGTGCAGTGACTCTCCACATCCAACCTGACCAAGCTTGAGAGAATCTGTAGAGAAGAATGTGAAAAACTCCCCAAATACAGGTGTGTCAAGCTTCGCCACTCAAGGTGCTTCAACAAAGTACTGAGTAAGGGTCTGAATAATTACGTAAATGTCATATTTCATTTGAAGTTTTTTTAAATAAATTTGCAAAAATGTAATTGCTTTGCCATTATTGGTTATTGTGTGTAGATTGATAAGGGGGGAAAACTATTTAATGCATTTTAGAATAAGGCTGTAACATAACAAAATGTGGAAAAAGTCCAAGGGTCAGAATAATTTTCGAATGCGCTGTATATCACTTGAGGAGGGGAAAACTTAAATCCATTTGGAGTAACTGTCAACCATTACCAACATATTTATTTTTTTTACATTTTATAGGCAGTCATGTAAAGATAGCACATGCATATTTAACAAAGGGTGGCAACAACAATATTACCTGTTAAAAAACAAAACAAATTAAATTAGAATTACAACTCTTGATAACTCCATAGGGAAAATTGTATGCCATAAGGTAATGGTAAATAGACTAGAGACTAGGTGTCCCTCATTCAGTGGCAAGACTCTCTCTCCTTCTTGTGTTCCGAATCACACATTGGACTATTGCTAAATTATAAACTTAGTGTTTACATAGCCCATTTAAATCTCATCCAATGCCTCCAGTCTTTCTCGTGAGGGTGATCAGGTCTCACCAGGAAGTCAGAACAAAGGTTAGAGGTCAGTTAGCCCTATTAAGTATTCCCCTTTTCTTTCCCTGTACTTCCGAAACCATTTAAAAACATTTCAAACATTTCCATCATTCTTCTTACCCGGTTTACAACAAACACGGTGTTAAAACCACTAACAAATGTTCATAACCGGTGGGTTGTGTGTGCGTGTGCTGGTGTGTGTGTTAAAATATAGAGCAAAAACACACAAATGGCCAGGCCTTACTTATGCCCAAATTGGGATACCTTTATACTTTATAAAACTGCAGCATTTCACTAAGTAATCTGGAAATATTTCAAGGGGAGAGAAAGGGACACCCCATCCTCTCCTAAAAGAGAAAATAAAAATGTGGTTAAATTCCACTTTGCTAAATTTTAAACCTATTTGCTTTCCAATTAATCTTTAACTCAGAAGACCTCTCAATCACCATTACCCAGTACATTTCTCTTCCACACCTACACTTGTTTCCCTCTACAATCTATACTATACTCTACCTCTGTCTTTCCGTCTAACGTTTACTTTACCAGGTGTACAAAAAGTTTTAAATTACAGACAAAACAAAACATCATAACTTCTGTTCACAGGGAGGCCTCTGTCCTTGCTCCACTCATTAATCACTTGTGTTTTAAACCATCACAACATTTATGTACCCTTTATGCAGCCTAAAATACACTTAGACATGGTGGCTTTTCTCTCGCCACTGAGTCTAACAATTTACTACCATCAGTGGAGGCTCCTCAGAGGAGGAAGAGGAGGACCATCCTCCTCAGTAAATTTCATACAAATTTAAATGGTAAAACGTTGAAAAAGTAATTTTAGACAAAACTACAGTTGAAGTGGGAAGTTTACATACACTTAGGTTGGAGTCATTAAAACTCGTTTTTCAATCACTCCACAAATTTCTTGTAAAAACTATAGTTTTGGATAGTTGGTTAGGGCATCTCCTCTGTGCATGACACAAGTAATTTTTCCAACAATTGTTTACAGACATAATATTTCACTTATAATTCCAGTGGGTCAGAAGGTTACATACCTAAGTTGACTGTGCCTTTAAACTGATGTCACTGAAAATGATGTCATGGCTTCAGAAGCTTCTGATAGGCTCATTGACATCATTTGATTCAATTGGAGGTGTACCTGTGGATGTATTTCAGGCCTACCTTCAAACTCAGTGCCTCTTTGCTTGACATCATTGGAAAATCTAAAGAAATCCGCCAAGACCTCCGAAAAAATTGTAAACCTCCACAAGTCTGGTTCATCCTTGGGAGCAATTTCCAAATGCCTGAAGGCACCACAAAAATAGAACTGTTTGGCCATAATGGCCAATATGGCCATCATTATGTTTGGAGGATAAAGGGGGAGGCTTGCAAGCCGGAGATCACCATCCCAACCATGAAGCATGGGGTGGAGACATCATGTTGTGGGGATGCTTTGCTGCAGGAGGGACTGGTGCACTTCACAAAATAGATGGCATCATGAGGTAGGACAATTATTTGGATATATTGAAGCAAAATCTCAAGACATCAGTCAGGAAGTTAAAGCTTGGTCGCAGATGGGTCTTCCAAATGGACAATGACCCCAAGCATACTTCCAAAGTTGTGGCAAAATGGCTTAAGGACATCAAAGTCAAGGTGTTGGAGTAGCTATCACAAAGCCTATGTGATACTACGAGTAAGGAGGCCTACAAACCGGAATCAGTTACACCAGCTCTGTCAGGAGGAATGGGCCAAAATTCACCCAAATTATTATGGGAAGCTTGTGGAAGGCTACCTGAAACGTTTGACCCAAGTTAAACAATTTAAAGGCAATGCTACCAAATACTAATTGAGTGTATGCAAATGTCTGACCCACTGGGAATGTGATGAAAGAAATAAAACCTCAAATAAATCCTCTCTCGTATTATTCTGACATTTCACATTCTCAAAATAAAGTGGTGATCCTAACTGACCTAAAACAGGACATTTTTACTAGGATTAAATGTCAGGAATTGTGAAAACAGAGTTTAAATGTATTTGGCTGAGGTGTATGTAAACTTCCGACTTCAACTGTATAACGCAGCCCCTGCACGCAGTTAACCTCGGTCTAATTATATAGCAAGAGAGACTGCAGATTCTGTCAAACAACAACTTAAATATAAGATTTGCAAAAATGAAGTAATCAACAATCACTCAAAATGGTTCAGAGATGAAACTCAACAAACAGATTTGTCTCTCTCCTTTTATAGAAAGTACATCCTCTTATCTGTGTGACATTTAGCCGATGTGCAGAAACAGGGCCAGGGAACGGAGTTGTAAAAAGTCATTTATCTCATCTGCAATTCCCACATAGCTAAATTCCTGCCGATTATATACACAGCAGGTCACATACTATGGTCGAACCCAAATTTACATTTACATTTACATTTAAGTCATTTAGCAGACGCTCTTATCCAGAGCGACTTACAAATTGGTGCATACACCTTATGACATCCAGTGGAACAGCCACTTTACAATAGTGCATCTAAATATTTTTAGGGGGGTGAGAAGGATTACTTACCCTATCCTAGGTATTCCTTGAAGAGGTGGGGTTTCAGGTGTCTCCGGAAGGTGGTGATTGACTCCGCTGTCCTGGCGTCGTGAGGGAGTTTGTTCCACCATTGGGGGCCAGAGCAAACAGTTTTGACTGGGCTGAGCGGGAACTGTACTTCCTAGTGGTAGGGAGGCGAGCACAGAGGTGGATGAACGCAGTGCCCTTGTTTGGGTGTAGGGCCTTCAGAGCCTGGAGGTACTGAGGTGCCGTTCCCCTCACAGCTCCGTAGGCAAGCACCATGGTCTTGTAGCGGATGCGAGCTTCAACTGGAAGCCAGTGGAGAGAGCGGAGGAGCGGGGTGACGTGAGAGAACTTGGGAAGGTTGAACACCAGACGGGCTGCGGCGTTCTGGATGAGTTGTAGGGGTTTAATGGTACAGGCAGGGAGCGAGTTGCAGTAATCAAGACGGGAGATGACAAGTGCCTGGATTAGGACCTGCGCCGCTTCCTGTGTGAGGCAGGGTCGTACTCTGCGGATGTTGTAGAGCATGAACCTACAGGAACGGGACACCGCCTTGATGTTAGTTGAGAACGACAGGGTGTTGTCCAGGATCACGCCAAGGTTCTTAGCGCTCTGGGAGGAGGACACAATGGAGTTGTCAACCGTGATGGCGAGATCATGGAACGGGCAGTCCTTCCCGGGAGGAAGAGGAGCTCCGTCTTGCTGAGGTTCAGCTTGAGGTGGTGATCCGTCATCCACACTGATATGTCTGCCAGACATGCAGAGATGCATGGCTCATAAACCCGTGTGCTTTGATGATAAGACAAGTTTGTATCAGTAAAAAATACTAGCATATAACAATGGACAATTCTTTAATGAAAAAACAGCATAGTATGTCTAATTAATTAATGAATTTCCTCCACCGTGCAAGGAGAACCGGTTTGAGTGTGTCAAGAACTGAAATACTGCCGGGTTTTCATGCTCAATAGTTTCCCATGTGTATCAAGAATGGTCCACCACACAAAGGGCATCGAGCCAATTGACACAACTGGGAGAAGCATTAAAGGTAACATGGGCTAGCATCCCTGTGGAACGCTTTCGAAACCTTGAAGAGTCCATGTCCCGACGAATTGAGTCTGTTCTGAGGGCAAAGGGGGTGCAATTCAAATTTAGGAACGTGTTCCTAATGTTTTGTACACTCAGTGTATGGCACCACTGAAGGTTCTATATAGAACCAAAATTGGCTCCATACAGAACGCTATTATATGGAGCCCAGCTGTTTTATATGGAACCAATATTGGTTCAGTGAAGAATAACCTGATCAAAGAACACTACAAAAGGGTTCTATATAGAACCTTTAGGGGTTCCCTTTTTAGTTGTATCCAGAATTTTTTTTTTCTAAGTGTAAGATGTTAGGTGACTTGGTGAGAGGTATCAGTAGCTTCATTGGGCAGGCCCGGCTCCAGGATGAAATGCCTGAGGGGTTATTTTAAATCAATGGGGACCACAACTAGTATTGCTTTAGAGCCCTAGAATATAAGGTAGATTGGTCCTACTACTATTCAAATGTCAAGTCTACACAACGTAAAACTCAAAAGGCACTCGCACATCTGAGCAATCTTTTTTGCAGGTGCATGGTGAGAGTTGAACAAGATGAAGGAACTACGAGCTGTATCACTGATCCTTAATAAGCTTACGTATCGGCCTCGCGGCTTTCGTCAGAGCTTTTGTGATTTTTTAAAATTAGCACCCTTATGTAGACCTAGCCCCACCCACATCCGTTCCACGCATCGAAGTGGTTGGAGGCGAAGGAAAAACAAATAAGTGCTCCCAAATATAACAATATGCATTTCATAAATATTCAAATAAATTGTGTAAATAAGACGTATTAAACACGTCTGTAAAACCCCAATGAGGACATAGACCTGCCGAGCAAGTTTTCATAAATCATTGGGTACATCGTACGAAAAACATCAGAGTAATCTTCAATAGGCACATAATTCATGTTCAAATTCACAACATAACATACATAGGCATTTCATCATTAAAACCTTTAGGAAATAATGTCTGGAGGGTGAAAATCCAAAAACATGATCTTTTACTCAGAGTATTTACATTACCTCCCCTAGCTGATATCGTAACGTTCTCAATGCCACAAAATCTAAAGATAGAAATGTCATACTTTAGGTCATTAAATTGTACTGCGACTGGATAATCCCTGTTGTTTCTCCTGATTGAACTTTTATGTTCACTAATTATCTGTTTGAGAGAACGAGAGGTTCTCAATGTTCAAAACAACTATTTTCCTTATAGATCATTAAAACTATCCATAATTCCTATCAAGACTAGTATAAGTGATTAGGCAAACGTCAAAATACACATTTTAAACATGACATAGCACAGCCCACATGGACATTTAATAATGTAAATAACATGGGTGGTGGAACACAAAATAATGGAACCATTTTCCTGTATGTGGGTGGCAGAAGAATTCGACTGAAATAGTCTACAAAACGTCACGTTCAATCATTTGAAGAAAATACATCTATAGGCTACATTTCAGTCGAATTTGTGACACAATGAGTAAGCTGTGCTAGGAGAACTGAGGATGGATCGACAACATTGTAGTTACTCCACAATACTAACTTAATTGACAGAGTGAAAAGAAGGAATCCTGTACAGAATAAAAAATATTCCAAAACATGCATCCTGTTTGCAAAAAGGCACTAAAGTAATACTGCAAAAATTGTGTCAAAGCAATTAAGTTTTTGTACTGAATGCTAAGTGTTATGTTTGGGGCAACTATCATAAAAGACATGACTGAGTACCACTCTCCATATTTTCAAGCACATTGGCTGCATCATGTTATGGGTATGCTTGTAATTGTTAAGGACTGGGGAGTTTTTCAGGATAAAAAAAGAAGCATACTGGAGCTAAGGAAAGGGCAAATTCCTAGAGGAAAACCTGATTCAGTCTGCTTTCCACCAGACACTGGGAGATGAATTCACCTTTCAGCAGGACAAAAACCTAAACCAGAAGGCCTAATCTACACTGGAGTTGCTTACCAACAATTTTGAATTAAATCTATTTGAACATCTATAGCAAGCCCTGAAATGGATGTCTAGCCATGATCAAGAACCAATTTGACAGAGCTTGAATAATTTTGAAAAGAATAATGGGCAAATGTTGCACAATCCAGGTGTGGAAAGCTCTTAGAGAATTACCCTGAAAGACTCACAGCTGTAATCTCTGACAAAGGTGCTTCTTGAAAGTACTAACTCAGGGGTGTGAATACTTATGTAAATGAGATACTTCTGTATTTCATTTGGAATGAATTTGCAAAAATGGATTAAAAACACATTTTCACTTTGTCATTATGGGGTGTTGTGTGTACATAGATGAGAGAAAAACAAATATTTAATCCATTTTGAATTCAGGCTGTAACACAACTAAATATGGAATAAGTCAAAGAGTATGAGTACTCTCTGAATGCCCATTTATGTACACTACATTTAAAAAATCAGCCAAACAACACATGCAGATGACTTCTTCCTAGCTGCTCTGTATTCACAAGAGTGGACATTTCTTTCACTTGGTGTTTGTTTTGTCTGCCATTAAATCATGCATTTCAAATGCTCTTTTTACAAGAGGTATGCTTCCCCAGTCCTTTAGTGTTGCCATTGTCATGGTTTCAACTTGAGTAGCCAGTTTTAGGGAAAGCTCTGCCCGAATTAGCATTTAAGCCACTCTCAAGTCTAGCATTCAAGCCACTCTCTGTGATTGAACCAGGCGCTACAAAAAGCCAGCTTTCTCCCACTGAACAGGGGCTTGATGTGATGGAAACCTGCTGGTCTCTTTTAGATCTTGTTGGTCAGCAGGCGGCGTGGGGGCTGGTATTACTGCTAGGCTCCTCAACCTTGGTGGTCAGGCTAGTAGAATGCTCCTTGAGCTCGGCATCACTCTCAGCGTGGTGATCCTCAGTTTTTTTCCCCTTGGTGGACTTTGGATATCCATGCTCATCAAAGCTTAGCCATTAACTCGCTATAATTATTCAGCGTTACCAAAACTTAATGAAGCTAGGTGCTAGCTAGCCTAGTAGATGTAGCCTGCTAGCTGTCTACAAAAAGTGACCAACTTTTTTCCCTCTCTGTGAGAAGAAAATTGCCAATTTGACCCTGCCCTGGGATCCAATGAGCTTCCGAAACCAGGTAATGAAGCGATGCCTTATGACATTGCATGGCTAGGTTCCCAATCAGAATGCATTTCTGGATTTTAACTACTAAATATTGCATTATTACACCCTCCCTCCCACTCCTCAGTGGACACCCGGCATATAGCCTTGGTCCTGGTCTGCACTACAGCACTACTGCATCCCTGAGACACCCACAGGCCACTACCACAGTATCACTGGAGAAATTAGGGGTAAATGCCTTGCTCAAGGTCACAGCCACAGATAGAATGAAAAAAAAATATATGTTTTATGGGGAAGCAAAACTGTGGGTGGGGGCTGCTGGGCATAAAATCTATCTAGGGGGGCCATTCCCGGCATTACCACCGCAAAGCCCAGTCATTTGGCTTAATTTAGGCCTGAATCACTCATGATAGTAGCTTATCCATAGCAATTCAGTGAGTCAGCGCTGTGGTCCAGTGGCACACACCCACTGCCCGTGAGCGTCCCGCATAACCCAGTCGTCACTTTCATTAGATGAAAGAGATGCATTTAATTTACTAATGCTTGTTTCATGTTTTATACTTGGATGTAATGTTTTTTCACCCATGATTTGTCACTTCTTCATGAAGAAATAAATGCATTGCTACTTTTTCATAAAATAAACGTATTATTCCTACTTGAAATTATTGTCATCTATTAGGTTGTTTTTTCAATGAGGGAAAGAGGCTATTGAATGCAAAGAACAGGGCAGCCAAAACCCCAGAATCACTGTGTCTTGTCTAGTTGTTTTTCTTCCTCACCTGGACCCATGCCATATCCTTTGTGATCCTGAAAAACAATGGTCTATTTAAATATCTTCCTCTACTATTATGCCAGCCAAGGGTGATCCTGCCTTTCAGTGTCAGATGGAGAATTCATTCAGCTGAATGGCATTTACTCAGACAGATGGTGAATGGGAAGAATAGGTGAGAAAAAAATACCCACCAGTCTTTGAAAGCTATAGCTTCCAAGGGGGCCAGAGGGAGAAAACATTTGCACTGAGCTGATATTAAGAGTCTGTTTATCCCATCCTGACATCGTTGAAATCTCTTTAGATATCCACATAATGAGTAAACTAATGCAACACTTCCAGCAGATATCATACAAGCTGATACGAAGCACATTTGAAGAGTTTCATTCCAAAATACTAAATATACATTTTCATAAATATTGGTAAATAATCTTTTTTTTGTTTATAGAACTTATTAAAGAGATTTTTCCCATCTAATCATGACATGGCGTTGTTTAATGACAGACATGTCTTTTTTTGAAACCAATCACTAGATGGTTTCATTTCAGAAAGACAGACGATCACATTTTGATGCAAAATGAGATATATCCGCCTCACTCTCAGATAAAATAGTAGGACTGCAAGGTTTTACACAGTCAAATGTGACAAACAATTAAACCATTTTTTTTATAAAGAACTGTACAAATGATACATTTTGGCATCAATATATTAAATATATATATACAGTATAAAAAAACATTTATCAATACAATAATGTGAGATCTGGACTCTGGTCAAAAGTAGTGCACTATATCGGGATTAGGGTGCCCTTTGGGATGAGACCTAACTAACCAAAGACTATAGCTAGATTTATGATGTGTAGAATTTATATGTTAGATATACAGGATACGAACATTCCATTCCAGCTAAATAATGGATATATAGGGTTTTGCAACAAAGCCAATTGTAATACACACACATCTAAAATCTATTCATAAAAAATCTGAGGACAGTCATATTTTTCACACATAAAGGTAACCGTAAGCATTCACTTCTGAAGAAAAAGCACAAATGTGACAAATGTGTGAATATAATATTTTCAAAAAGTATTTTCTTCATGTGTGTGTGTGTGTGTGTGTGTGTGTATGAAAAGTCATCCACACACCAAATATATAAAACTGACAGACAGAGACACATTCATTCCTGTCTTTGAAAGACCAACAAGCCGTGAACAATTACAGTGCCTAGACCCAGCTAGCAAGATACTTAACAATGCTAATACACTTTCCACCACACTTTCTCCATCACCTCAATCTTTCCAAATGCCAGTAGTTTTTCGGTTACAGCTCAGGGGACGCGCTCCTGAAGCCCTGAATGCAGCATGCAGTTCGGGGCCTAGCTCAATGTGGGCGGATTCAAACTTTGGGGCCGGGCTCAATGTGGGCGGAGAACCCTTCCTGTCTCCTTCAAAGTCACCTAAGTTGAGGTAAATGTCAAAGATATCAACATCAACGAAAGCAAATATTTTTCTTTACCCCTTTTTTCATGGTATCCAATTGTTAGTAGTTAATATCTTGTCTCGTTGCTACAACTCCCGTATGGGCTCGGAAGAGACATGCACGCATCCAACCCGGCAGCCAGCCGCACCAATGTGTCGGAGGAAACACCGTGCACCTAGCAACCTGGTCAGCGTGCACTGCACCCGGCCAGCCATGGGCATCGCTAGTGCGCGATGAGACAAGGATATCCCTACCGGCCAAACCCTCCCTAAACCGGACGACGCTAGGCCAATTGTGGTCGCCCCATAGATCTCCCGGTCGCGGACGTCTGCGACAGAGCCTGGGATCGAACCCAGAGTCTCTGGTGGCGCAGCCTTAGACCACTGCGAATCTTAATCAAACCTGGTCCATGGATAAAAATATAAACCATGGAAGTAAGTGAGGCTGTCATTATGCATAATGTACTTTGTCAAATTCATGTTATAACACTGCAGTGGTATATTTTTATATGACAAACTACTGCACCGATGTTAACATAGCGTTAATTAGCACCCATTTGCACGTGAGGGAATCTTATTTGGACAAATTTGCCTTCTTGATCAGTAAGCCTACATGTACAGTTACGTAATCGATTTGATCGTTGATTT
The DNA here is from genome assembly GCF_023373465.1 of Oncorhynchus keta. Taxonomy (NCBI): domain Eukaryota; kingdom Metazoa; phylum Chordata; class Actinopteri; order Salmoniformes; family Salmonidae; genus Oncorhynchus; species Oncorhynchus keta. The sequence continues at coordinate 2,208,233 of NC_068453.1, forward strand.
TCGGTGTTTCTTCAATGTATGCCTTGTTGTGTTTGGCTGGCTCTAAGTATGTATCGTTGATGCCATTCCCTTAGTTACACATAGCGAGTCTACACAGCCTACACATCGTATATACAATAATGAAATCACCAGGTCCCAACATACATGGCAAGTCAAGAAAAGTAATTGTAACTTTTCCCCACTGCAAACTGAATAAGTTAGGACACAGAGGTTGCTCTGAAAACACTTCAAGTCTTTAAACATAAAGAGAAGCATAGCGCCAGCCGTACCTTAAGCCATTCTCTCATCCTCAGCGCAGGAGAAAACCTCCCTGCTTTCGTTTGAAAAAGGGTGCTGTGGCCTCTGAAAATCTTCACGGTTGAATCGTCCGGTTGGAAAATGTAACCCATATGGCCGTCACTCATGTCCAACAATCAGGAGCTTCCCAAAGAATTGTGTTCTTGACACGAGGAACACAGTACACCTACAATTTGTCTAGGAGACATGTTTAATTTCCTCTTTAGTGGTCTGGGTTTATTTTTATTTCTTATTTATTGCTCTGGGATTTATCGAGGTCGCTTGTAAGTGTTCACTGCTCTTACTTATACTGCGCCTGTCCAATACCCCCGGACATGACTGTTTTTATATACTACAGCCAGGCCCTAAGTTCACTACAACAGGGGTGGCCATACTCTTTGAAATCAAAGACATTCCACAGTTCAATGAGGTCACTACACATCAATCATCATGACAGCTTTAAGCTTTAACATAAACAGATGCACTATCTGGTTAAATAAACACTCATTCGAGTGCGTGAGAACGGAAGGACAGGATGTACATATATGGGCATAACCATGTGACCCATAAAATAGGTCATAAATCACTCGTTTGACAGATGCCGTCGACTGTATTCTCTCTCACATACACTGTGTTCACAGAAACATTGCTCGGATCTTTTCCCCTGGACCTTGGAGGACTTTTGGTGTGGATGATGTTCAGGTTAGATATTCCTTTAAATGATTCCACTGAACTGTACCATTTGATTTTAATTTCTTTATTGAAACTTGTACCTTGTTCACACCACAGGGCCTACCAAAGCAAGGTTTCTCAAACAACTGTGAGGTGTTTTGTTGTGAAGGTAAGATGCTGTTCAGTATATGATATTAGTCATATTTTCTGTTATAATATATGAAAAGTTACTATTATTTCTGTGCTTGCAGCATGCAAAGCACACTATTGTTATTGCTCATACTTTTTCTTGTTTATTATCCTTGACACTTTTGGGGACCTATTTCCTACAGTTTCTACACTACATACACAATTCATATATTATTTACTATTATCATTATTGTTATCGTAACTATCAAACTTAACAACCTACTTAACTTACAGTCCGCTCTGTACATTGCAATGGAAGCACAGTGTGATTTCACTGAGGTATGTATAAATTATGAAATTCTCATCACTAGTGGATATAATGTTTTTGGGATACTCATCCGATTGTGTTATTTTCGTTTTCAAAGGAAAACATGCAGCAAATTAGGCCATGGTGGTGACTAGTTCTCCTGTGGAACTTTCCCATGACATAAGTTTTGAACATTATCAAAAAGTTTAATTTCCTCATCCTTAAAATCACGTTTCACTGTAGCCAGACTGACCTGAATATATATTTCCGTATGTAATGTATGTCGTTCACTCACTAAGGTCTGAAGGAGACAGGTTGAAAGATGGAAAAAGGATGCGAAAACAAAACACACTACAGGTAGGTGTCATATGATGAGTGGTATAGTCTTAAACCAATGTTCAAAGATTTAACCCCCCTCTCCAATATATTTGGACGTCCCCCCCACCAAGAAGTCACAGCATGTCACATCAGCATCCAGCTCTGCAGGATCAGGTACTGTATAGGCTATTAGAAAAAGTAAGGTGCATTCCAGTCCACACATCCCTAGAGGTTCCCTTACATGACCCCAGTCTGTTTTCTTTCTAGACAAAACTGAAAACAAAATGAACGGCGAACTGGGAGCTGTGAACTGGGTATGTAGTCTACTGTGTAATGCTGAAGGCTTGATGCGTGGCAAGATATAATAGTTGTGATGACTTGAGTAGTTCTAGATATCACTGAAAACCCCTTTAGTAATAGTGGCTTTTGTTTGCATGGTGGTATTGTGAAAGTGGGGTGTAAATTCGACTTGATCACCCAATGAGGCATTACTCTTAATATGTATACTTCCTTTTTCTTTAATGAAGCAGATGTTCTTCTAAGGGGCACCCACTGTTTCCCTCCCTAGTATAATTGGGATGAACAGGGAAGACCGCATTACAACCCTTAAAGAACTACGGTTGTATGATGGTCTGGATGAAGAGGAAAATATTATCCTCAAGGAACCATGTTCCAATTACAGAGAGATGATGACATGTTCTATGTGACAAGAAGAAAATATTCTCCTCAAGGAACCATTCATGTTCCAGTTACAGAGAGATGATGAGATGTTCTATGTGGAGGCAGTTGACAACAAGAAAATGACTGTCTTTGCCTCTTTAGAGGAGCAGGAGTGAAGCCATTTTTGAGGAGTGTCAAACCTTGTTTTTGTCTGCTGTCTTAATTGTTAATTGTGTTGTTTAGTAAAAATGACGTAGAAGTCACCCGAGTCTATGATCTCTGTACTGGAGCTGGTATAACTTAATGTACAAAGCACATTCAGTTGGTCAGTATGTCTATATGGTATAGTCTGTCTCCATTCTCATGAGGAAAGTAAATAGCAGTATAAATCAAGATAGGTGGTAACTGTATATATATGCTCAATGAAATAACATTTATCAACACAATTCTAACAGTACATGACATACATAAAAAGTCTGTTCACTGCAACAGTATCTGTAGCTTGTCTCAAACAGAGCATGAAGCAAAATGTGTTACAACACATCTGCTGGTACTTTATAGCATATTTCTTGCGATCTTCGATCTTCTGAAATACGTTCGTATTCAACGTGTGCCTTACGCAAACGTGTGTTTGTATTCTTTTTTTACATAGTATTTTTTTCCATTTTAAATGATTTTTTAAATTATCCACACAACAAATACAAAAAAACTGAAATATACAAACAAGAGTACATAAACCTAACAGACAGGGGTATTACATTTCAAAATTCATTTTCAATTTGTTAAATACTTTTATGGTGCGTATTGCTTTTTTGTTTTTACATTTACTGATAATTTCAAAATAATATTTCAATTCTATCTTAAATCATGTGAAGAGGCGTTTGTTCTCTGCCCACTTCATTTTATGGACAAAGAATCTTCCATGAAAGATATACAAATGAACAATGAAAGTTAAATCAGGGTCCATATCATTTGGATCAAAATAAAACATTATGTGTGTGTTTGTATTCAGTGTGTGACTGTCAAACCTCAGATGGACAAAAAAGGGTGGGCGGGGTCAACCGTTTGACTCCGCCCACATCGAGCCCGGCCCGGAATTGCACACTGCAGTCAGGGGTACTTGGCTGTAACTGGCAAGCTTTCTTTCCAGAGCGCCTTGATGCGGTAACTCCTAAATTGGTTGTCTCTTCTCTCTTCAATCGCGTGCTGCATTTTGTTATGTGAACGATTGGCTGAGCCTTGGATACAGCCGGTATTGCTCCAAACGCGTATCACTCGTTCGCTTACAGCCAGTAGTGATCCAACCCTCCCAAACTTTTCTCATCGGATCTACACAAATTACGTAGGTCACCTATTTTGGATTCAAAACGGCGAATTTCGCCAAAAGGTGACTAGTTAACATCTCTTGGGTATACTTGTCATCGGCAAGGACTAGGGAGTTTTTTAGGGTAAAAATAAACGGAGTAAAGCACAGGCAAAATCCTAGAGGAAAACCTGGTTCAGTCTGCTTTCCAACAGACACTGGGAGAAAATCCCTCACCTTTCAGTAGGACAATAGCCTAAAACACAAAATCAATTATACACTTGCTCCTGAGTGGCCTAGTTACAGTTTTTAACTTAAATCAGCTTGTAAATCTATAGCCAGACTTGAAAATGTCTGTCTAGCAATGGTCAATAACCAACTTGACAGAGCTTGAAGAATTTTTCAAAGAATAAATGGGCAAATATTGTACAATCCAGGTGTGCAAAACTCTTGAGATTTACAGATGTAATCACTGCGAATGGTGATTCTAACAATATTGACTCAGAGGTGTGAATACTTATGTAAATAAGAGATTTCTGTATTTCACTTTCAATAAATGTGTTAAAAAAAAAATCTAAACATATTTACACTCATTATGGGGTATTGTGTGTAGATAGGTAAAACACTTTTTTTATCCATTCTGAATTTAGGCTTTAACACAACATGTGGAATAAGTCAATGGGTATGAATACTTTGAAGGCACTGTATGTACATTGCCAAGATTGATCAAAGTCAACCAAATGCCTTATTTAGTTTATGTTAAATCTTCAAATAAAAAAACAAATACAATTTATTTAAAAAAAACTTTATTTAAGACATTCCTGAATGTCAGCTGCATTTGTTATCAGAGTGGTTTTCAAAGAACAATACAAAGACCGTGTGACAAACATATGAAAAAATATCCTTTAAAACAAATACAGAAAAAACATAATTCACTCGCTACCAACCCAGAAATCTGATTTGAGAGTTGCACACCTAAAGGGAATTTATTACTTCCATAGTGATCTATAATCTGCCAAAGCAGTTACAGGCATGGGCAGGAAAAAGGGCTACTACAAGAACAAAAACAAGACATGTAGTGTTACCTTTAACCGGTTAGGGAGCATTAAAACATTAAATATACACACAGCTTAATGTGTTCTCGTTGCGTCTGGGTCTGTTCGGAGATGTAAAGAGTGTACAATAGGGTTTACATAGCGTTAAACAAGAATGTAGCCTCCAACGGCAGGGAGGCTACTCATCATCATCCTCATCGTCATCCTCATCATCATCTTCGTCATCGTCGTCATCAGCAGCTGCGGAGGAGGCAGTATCCACTCTACCATTGGTGCGGTATGATGCAATATCCTGTGGGACACATCACAATTACTTATAGAGCCAGACGGATATGTTTGGACCCAAAACCAATATATCTGCTGACATACTGTTTTACAGAGGGAAAATAATTAAAAAGTGATTTTCCCACACTGAATTCTCAAATTGCCATCCAAAATAGCAGTTGTCCAAGAAATATGCGTCAGATGTTGATTTCTTACATTTGGACAATGGCATCATGAGAATGACATTCAGATCAGCATGAAATTCCCCTTTTTCATCCTATTTATTGAATATTGGTGGAATTATCTGCACCCATCTTATTCAAAATCAGAAGTTCGTAGGTCAACTTCTAAGATGATTGAATAGAGGATAATCACAGAAAAGCCAGAATTCCAGTCATTGTGAAAACCCCATCTTTGAAAGTTGTATCAAAGCCCTGCTCACCTTGTCGTATTTCTCCTTCAGCGTGGCTGCCTTCTTCTCATACGGCTTCTTCTCCTCAGCTGCAGAGCTGTTCCACATCACTCCCAGCTTCTTAGCAGTGTCTCCAATGGACAGGCCTGGGTGCTCGCTCTTTATCTTGGCCCGGAAGTCAGCACAGAAGATGAAGAACGCAGACCTGAGAAACAAAACAAACACATGTCAATTCAAAGGGAAGTTTAATTCCCCTCTCGGATTGCTATCCAGTCTATCTGGCATGCAAACCTTGTGAATTATGGTACATACGGTGGTCTCTTGGGGGCATTGGGATCCTTAAACCTCTTCTTTTTCTGGCCATTGGGTGGGATGTAGTTCTTCATTTCTCTCTCGTAGCGGACCTTGTCTTGCTTTGCCATGTCCTCAAACGTTCCTTTTTCTTTAGGAGACATGGGCTGGATGTAGAGGTATAAATTCAGATTACACATCCACATGGCCACAGCAAGACTGTCCACAAGGTCACTCAAGTGTAACAAAACATACCAAGGTGGAAATAAATTCAAAACCATTCTGAATATGGACCAGAAACATGTCACTTCACAATCATTCACTGGTGTGTAATGCTACCTTCCATCGCTCTGAGCATTTCTTGGAGAACTCCGCGAAGTTGACGCTGGCTTCGGGCTGTTTCTTCTTGTGCTCCGCCCTGCAGGTCTGCACGAAGTAAGCATATGAGGACATCTTGCCTCTCGGCTTCCTAGGATCTTTCCCCATGGTGACTTGTGTAGGTCTAGTAGGAGAGGATATAGATAGAGTTTCAACATAACAAGGATAAATTCACCTTGAGCTTTGGCCATATTAAATGAGTGTCCCTCCCTAGCTGCCCATAACAAAGAATGGGGCCTGGGGGTGTGCACATTTGTCTTCTCCTTTTTGAAAAGAAACTATTGTAATCGCTAATAATTATCACTTGCTGCATTACGGCAAAACCTTTTTTGCAAATAATTAAAGGTGCAATTGTGCATATGGATGGTGCAGCGTAGCTAGCAAGCTACGATGGCAGTTCGCTAGCATCGAATCCAACCCCCTCTGAACACCAAAACAAAGCATAGCTATCATGGATCCATCCCATTGTTGTGTCGTAGGTAATAGCTAGCTACATAGCCTTGCAGTGAGCCGTTATAAATAGCTAAATAACGTGTGAGTCTTGCAAAAGACAACATGGTTACCTAATCTGACTCGTATCAAATGGGACAAAACAAAAACAACTAACGTTAGCTACGATATAGCAAATAAAATCGAGATGCTCTGTTAACGTTGTTAATGTCAGCGCAACGGGCCAAGCTTGCCACAGCTAGTGTCTAGCTAGAGCAAAAATAGCTAACGCTAGATAGACGTGGTAGAATATAACTCGTTAGATATGTCTGGCTTCCATGAGTTTTTAAAACCAACTAACGTTAACGTAATTAACGTCACGAAAATGTTTTAGGTGGTGCCTGAAAATGTGCTGGCTAGCAGTTGTTTACTGTCTTTTGTTAGCCCACATTTCACTTACATAGCTAGTTAGCAAGCAAATGTTTATGAATGCTCAGCAAAATACACTAAATATTTGAACAAAAATAAATGTCAATGTTGCTATTTCTCATAATTAGCAACGTATTCTAGCTAATATTTTGGGTGTAAATACATACCCTCAGTTAGCTAACCAGCTAACGTTATGCTTCATCAAACAACGATGGGACGATGATTAAAATTCGCTAGTAGCGCAAACAATGACGTCACTCTCGTATGGTAATGGTGAATTCTTCAAAATAAAAGCACGCATTTCTAAACATACAAATGTAAATCTTCTTCGGTGGGGTTTTAGTCAAGTGGCCAGGGTTCCGGTCTAGAAGCACGGTTTCGACTGCTCCTAAAGTTTTGCTTCCATACTGCAGATGCCCACCCAGAAATACAATTTCCATACAAGGCCACATAGAGATGTCAGATTAGAAAATTCCTAATAATACACTAATTGTCACTGAGGCTGATTTTTTTCCCCCATCACTCACAGCCGAAGATATTATGTTTATAGTTTATATTCATCCAATGTCTGACATGTTTTTGGATGACGTGTTGTTGCTCGCCTGCTACCTGTACGCACTGAGTGCTAGTGTGCCTGTGGTGTTGGTCTGTGTAAACTGGATGCAAATCCTGGTCCGTATAAACCGGATGCAACACAGATATAGATGAATCGGCATATGCGAATATCAGTAGATTTCCTTGAAAACAACGGACGTCCGGACATCTTGGACGCAGTCTCCAGTTCTTATTTACCTCAGTGGTTTTAGTAGCCTCGTATGAAGCATCCTGATTTAGAGAAACAGAATGTAAGCTTGTGAGATCAGGATGGTTTGTACGAGGCTAGGGTTTTAGTGCAGACGACATCTAACACGTTATATTGCCTCCCACTACTGTATTCAAGGTAGAAAAGAAAAACATATTTGAAGAGAAAAAACTAACTTAATCGACAAAACAAAACTGAGCAAAACAGACTCCCACTTCTTCCATCCATCGTTGAAAGTTCCATGTTTCACCAACTCAGGCTCTGGGGCCTGAGAGGGTAGTAAAAGGCTTGTGATAGCCTTTCATGTAAACTCGTTCACCGACAAGTCCTCCAATCTCAGGAACCTCTCTGACGCATCCACAATGATGTCCATCTTTCTAGACTTTTCTCCACTTTGGCAGTGCCGCTGATCACCATAGCCATAAATAGTACAAAGTTCACCTTCTTAACCTGTAGAATATCTGTAGCCTGCAGGTAATGCCTATCCACCACCATGGGGCCATCAGGACCGCTCGCTCCCTCAACCCTTTTGACAGCTACTGCAAATTATATATTCTGGATGGACCTGACTTTAGCCATTTTCCTTCACCCTCGTTGGGCATTCCTAAAATGAAGCAACATGGTTCCCACCACAATTGCAACATTTCACATGATCAAAACTCAAACCACACTCAATTTGATCTTCTCCACAACTTTCATCTTTCAATCACAGACACTTTCCACGTGTTAAAAGGCACAACAGCAATCACAATCTTGGTACAAATGCTCTTACACAGTAATTCACATACCTCAACTTCTCCTCGATTTGGAGGGACTTCACTTCAAAAAACAAAAGAACAGATACTCTTCATGTTCTCTCCATTAACTACTCATTTCATGCAACGTGCATCAATCACTCCAGGGATATTTTAGATTTCTTCCAATTGCACTTCCCACGAAACGCCAGATATTACCCCCTTGAGGGGTGCCCTGATCCGAAGAGCTGCGCACAACATGACAACATTCTCGACTCCAGTACAACATTACTCAAGCTATTTCTGCTTATCAGGAGTACACGAAATCAAAACAAGTCCACTTCTCGTAATCCTTACTGCATTTACTTAAACCATCACTCTTTCCACCAGCTTGGATATTTCAAATGGATTCGCCCCTCCTCAACAAACAGCACTCCTACAAGATAAGAAGGAGCATTCCCAGAACTATCCATTTTGTTTTCCAGCAATACTTTGGTCATTTTTCAATTCTTTTGGACCATTGTCCAATCTTCCTTGCTTTTACCGCCATTAGTTTTGTGTTCACCACCTGCTCCAGCTTCCACCATCTTTAACCAAAGAGCAACCCACTAGTTCCGTCCTCTTCAAGAGTCAGCCACTGACATCAACCTACCCTCTTGCAAAGTGGAGAACTCATTCAAGAGATATTAAATGTTAATCAATGTTCATTTTTATTGTGCTTATATTATTGTGCTTATATTGTGCTTTTATTGTGCTTATAATGCAAATATAATATAAATGCAAGAAGGAATTTGTGGAAACCAATTACAAAAATAATGGAAGACCACTATCAAAAAATACAATGTTCAGATTGGTATGTTCTCAACATTGGGATTTAGAGAAAAAACTATTATACGTGCTGAGGTAAAAGTGGATTTGGGAACACTCAGTAGGGTCTGTAGAATCTCTATATAGTGTTATTTCTTTGGCGACTGAGGTTTAAATACCTAGCAGTACTTCGTACTCCACCCACTCCATTGGTCCCAATGCAATACACTATCGACCTATCTATTACATATTGGCTTATAGAGAAAAAACAGCTATTCTATGTGCCGAAAATAAAAGTGGGTTTGGCATTACTCAGTAGAGCCTGAATAATCTATATATGGTGTTATTTCTTGGGGGACTGCAATACAATATAGGCCTATACATTACAGAGAAAAAAATACTCTATGTGCCAAAGTGTGGTGGGGATTACTCAATAGGGTCTGTATAATCTATACAAAACATTACGGACATCTTCCTAATATTGAGTTGCACCCCCACTTTTGCCCTCAGAACAGGTTAAATTCATCAGGGCCTGGACACTGCAAGGTGCTGAAAGCGTTCCACAGGGATGCTGGCCCATGTTGACTCCATTGCTTCCCACAGTTGTCAAGTTGGCTGGATGTCCTTTGGGTGGTGGACCATTCTTGATACACACAGGAAACGGTTGAGTGTAAAAACCCAGCAGCGTTGCAGTTCTTGACAAACGGGCACCTTCTACCATACCCGTTCGAAGGCACTTTTTTTTGTCTTGCCCATTCACCCTCTGAATGGCACACATACACAATACATGTCTCAATTGGCTCAAGACTTAATAATCATTATTTAACCTGACTCCTCCACACTGAAGTGGATTTAACAGGTGACATCAATAAGGGATCATAGCTTTCACCTGGATTCACCTGGTCAGTCTATGTCATGGAAAGGACAGATGTCCTTAATGTTTTCTACACTCAGTGTATCTGGATGTAGTTTAGTGGGGGACTGAGGTATAAATACCTAGCAGCACTTTACTCCAACCACTCCATTGGCCACAGTGCAATACACTGTTTTTGAAACACCAAATACCCTTTGGGCTTTAGATCAAAAGTAGAGCAAATAAATAACACCATATATAGATTCTCCAGACCCTAATCAGTAATCCCAAGCACACTTTTACTTTGGCATATAGAATAGTTTTATCTCCATAAACCAATATGTCATTTATAAACCTACAGTGTATTGCTTTGGGACCAATGGAATGGGTGGATTAGAAAGTGATGCTGGATATTTCAACCACAGCCATCCAAGAAATAACACTATATAGAGATTCTACAGACCCTACAGAGTAATCCCAACCCCACTTTTACCTCAGCACATATCATATTTATTTTCTCTATGAGCCAATATGTAATTAATATACCTCGAATGGAGTGGGTGGAGTAAGGAGTCACCAGCATTCTGTTTTAAACCCGTTGGTCAACATAAGAGACCAATTTAAGTTTTGCAGACTTTAATTCTAATTACATATATTTTTATTTGATTTTCGATATTCTTAAAGTTTAGCTTGTCTTTGCAGGGGGACTCTTATTAAACATTTTTACATCCCTCGATCGTGCTGCCAGCATAATATCTTGCTGCTAAATAACGGTAATAGCCAGATTCGATGAGCGGTATTTTAGCTGTGCGACGTCTCCATGCAATTGTGGCTCCTATTAGCTGCCGCCAACTCCGTAGAACGTCTGATTGGGCGCTTGCTTTCCACAGCTCTTACTGGAGACGTCGAATGATTGGTCGTCTTTCTAGAGTCTAGCGTGACACTTCAAAGTTTGAGGGGATTCGATTATTTGGCCCAGGATGCCGCCTGAGAAGAAGTTTACATAAGGTGAAATCTGATGGCATTCGTTTTGGAAACGGGCTGCCTCCCGGGCGTGCGCCAGGTGCTCCAAACTAGTAATGAGCACATGGAGTAATTTCAGCAATAAGGCCCGAGGGGGTGTGGTATGTAGCCAATATACCCCAGTTTAGGGCTGTTCTTATGTATGTGGAGTGCCTGGACACAGCCCGTAGCCGTGTTATGTTGGCCATATGCCACAAATCCCCAGGCCGCCTTATTGCTATTATAAACTAGTTACCAACGTAATTAGAGAAGTAAAAATACATGTTTTGTCACACCGGTGGTATACGGTCTCATTATACCATGGCTGTCGGTCAATCAACATTCAGGGTCCACCAAGTTTAAAATTGTCCATTTGCTCGTTCACGTCACGGTGCATAATAGGGTGCACCTCTTTGTTTCAGTGCCGGGGAAATTAATAAAACATTTGTTTGTGTCACATTTTGAAATCTTTTAAAATGCTATTTTAAAAATAAACTCCAAAAACTGCCCCACACAAGGACGAATATATGGCCCAACAACATAGCAGTATAACTTCTGTCCATTAATGGCGAGAATATAGATGCTGTGCTTGCCTTCACTTGTCTGGCCTTTTACAGAACATTTTACTCGGACACCTGCAAACACAACGACATAGCCTATTCGGCAGGCTTTAATAAAACATATATATATACTTTAATAAAACAGTGTAACCACCAGTAACCCGGTCTACCACCCTTGGTGCACCTCGCCAAATGTGATGCTGAATCTTTCATGCGGGTCCAAGCCCCCCAGGCAGCACAGCATCAATCATCAAATTGCCCTCGCGGCTGTTGTGCAATTCACAGGAATTGTTGTGTGTCTCCCATAACAACCAAGAACTCCAGCACACACAGTTGCACACCACGGAGCCCTGAAAACAAGTTTTCTAGATAGGCCAAATTGAACAATGCAAACTCAAGATGAAGAATCCTGCGAACCAGGTAGGCCTACAACTGAAGTGTCATAACTTCTGACGTCATAATTGTTATTACGTTACATTGCATTGGTGGCGTATTTTCAATGACTTTCTCTCGCTTGTGTTTTCAAGCACCACGGAACTGTCCCGGAGCATCATCAAGCGCACGATCGACAAGTTTGCCTAACACATCCATCTCAGGCAGAGTTCGAGAAGAGATGTGTGCATTTGTGTCCAGACATCGCGCCCAATAACCAAAATATTCCGATTTCTGGAAACGTTTCATCACGAGCGAAAACAGCTATGGCAGCCGTGGGTGAGGAGCCTCAGATTACCTGACATGAGACTTTTTGGGGTTGTTTCTCGGACTCTGATCGTAGTCTTTGGGAAAATACATATATTTGTAAGGAGATTCTCCATTGAATTTGCTTTAAAGTCCAGGACTAGGCTTATTCTTCATTGAGCATGTTTTTTGGACTAGGTTTATTAATGTCCGAGAAACCTCCCCTTTATACTAATTTAAATGAGTTATTGTCTATTAACGTGATATTTGATATTTCAGATGACAGACGTATGTGGGAGTGGGACCCATATGAAACATCGCAGAAAAGAGATTTTATTTATCGACCCAGTTCATCAACACCAGTTTTACCGTAGGCCTGAAAATATGATTGACTATTCATGAATTCATTTATATTTCATTATGTTGTTTATATTATTCACATTTAGGCTATGTCTCCCTATACATTTTCTCCTTTTGTGAAATCTTTTTCAGTCCTACAAAGACAAGAGCCCATAGAAACTCCTATGCACTAGCTTGTCCTGTGGGTGCCACTGTGTACAATGAGGACTTCTGTTGGAAGCCTGCCACTAAACCTGACAGCATTCACACAGGATCAGCCTCTGGGAACAGGAGGAACAACCCACATCCCAGTCAGGTACAGATCCACATTCACACTCAATCCTCTGGACATGAACTATTTAGAATGTGTAAACTTTCATACATTTCCATTAACTTTTTACAGAAAGAAAAGCTTCTTAACAAACATGAATCTAACATTTAGCTAACTAACCTGTCTGTCCCTCTGGTGCTCCTATTCAGGGTTGCATTTCAAATGGTGCACTACTTTTGAACAGGGCCCATAGGGAGGTTGTTGGAGGTTTCAAAAGGGTTCTTCAGCTGTCCCGACAGGGGAAACGTTTTTGGTTTCAGGTAGAGACTTTCTTCAAAGGGGTTCTCCTATGGGGACAGCCGAAAAACCCTTTAAGGTTCAAGATAGGACCTTTTTTTCTAAGAGTGTAAGGTGCCATCTGGGACACATCCCTGTTATTATTATTATTATTATTATTATACCTCTATGCTTTATTACTTATACATTTAAGCTCTTTGGGCAGCGATGTATTGAAAAGTGCTAAACATTCTTCATTTTTCCCTAGTCATTCATGGTGTGGAGACTGCCCAAGGGCCAGAAGCAGAGCTCTGTAGGTGGTTGGTCCCCCTGGAAAAGTCCTCCTTCTGAGGAAGAGATCCGAAACGCTCTGACTGCCCAGTACCGGTCCACCTACCGGACTGACTACCTGGGCATGCCTCAAGGTAGAGAGATCAGGGAGCATACAGTACCTTCGGAAAGATTGATGAGGAAAAATAACAATTTAATACATTTTAGAATAAGGCTGTAACCTACAAAATGTGGAAAAAGTCAAGGGGTCTGAAAACTTTCCGAAGGCACTGTATATGCCAAGCGTCTTAGAGTAGGATTTCTTATCTATGATAAGGTTCCCCCTCTCTCCATGTAATCTTATTCATTAAGCTCTAAAAGGCTAAACTTATCCTAGATCATCACTCCTGCCCTGAGAGGCTTTATGGATATAGGCTCTGAGCTGTGTCTGAAATGATACCCACACTAATTTTGTCCAAAGCCACACCCTGTTTTGAAGTTCTCAGTGATTTCGAAGTACTCAACCAGCATGAGTATCTCTATGTAAGAGTATGATACTGTAGGCTTACAAAAGCTGTAAGGGGAAAAAAACAACTAAAGTCGGCTCAAACTGAAGTCGGAACCCCCCAAATTTTTTTAAATTTTTTTTTTAAATTATTTATCAGGATTCAATCAAGCAGATAAAGATATTCCTGATAGCACTTTCAGAACAGTTTTTTTTTATTTGTACATGACATAATAAGTCAAGTTGCATGCACTCGATGACTTCTCAGTCAGGTTTGTGTCTGAACTGAACAGGTCTTGCCATGTAATGATTCAGTTTATAAATAACTCTGCTGTGGAACTAAAACACAATTCTGAAAGCATTATCTGGAAGCCATTACCTGCAATTGATTGAATCCTGGTAATTCTATGTTTTGGGGGGTTATGTCTTTAGTTTGAGCAGAAGACAGTAGTACAACTTCCCTCTAGTCGTTTGTTACCCTTTACAACATTCGCCTTGCAAGTTCTCTCTTCTGCACTTTTGTCTTTTTACAGGACTTCAGTTGATCCCCCCGATTCTCACTCCGCTGAACCACAAGCGCCAAGTCCCTCACTGCACGCACACAGAGATGAGGCACAACTACCGCCAGCCCAGGGAACGGTCTGAACTGCGGGGCAACATGTCGCGCTACGGCTGCAACGCACTGCACGGCGTTGCCCCCAGGGGTATAGGTAAGTTATGAGCTGCCTGGATGCATCCTATGAGTAGAGTGAAGTTGCCCCTAGCCAGTAATCTTGAGTCAGTGTTTTTCCCACTAATCGTTAAGGTTAGGATTGGGGGAGGGGAAGCCGATCCTAGATCTGTACCTAGGGGAAACCCTGGAGCAGTGGCGGCTGCTGATTGGCTGAGTACCCGGGGTGTGAGGTGTTTAGAGTTGTCAACAAAGCAGCATGACGGAAATATGATGCCAAGTTTTTGAACTACCAGTAGTTTCTTTGAGAAGATATCTGAAGCGATCGGTGCATTTGAACAACAGCATCAATACACCTATTTCACTCTTGCATGTCAAAAACCGAATGACCCCTGCTGCACATGCTGCCACTGTTTTGATCAGGTTAGATTATACTATTTAAAATAAGCAGTCAACTCATGAATAGACTAGTGCACTAGGGAGAATGCAACAAGCATACAGATGGGAATAAGTGAAAACACATTATCTAACTGGGGATAGCTAGCTAACATAATGTCACAAAGCATGATGCGCAAGCCAGTTCTGGAAAAACTTCAGATTTACGAGTTAGTCAGATATGAGTTTAGAAAGACTTGAAATTGGCATGGGAGCTAACTTGCTAGGAAGCTAACAGCTAGCTATAGCTAGCTATCTGCATATTTAAGGTAGATAACTGGTTCATTTGACCAAAAAAGTGTTTCTCAAAAGTACTGTAGCTGGCTAATTAATTTGATCATGCTTTGTGAATCATCCGGGTTTATGCTGTTTTAGTCCACACAACATGTCGCCCGCCCTGTCACCTACAGCAGAACCTGATGAACAACATGGGGGGAACAATCAAATTGGCCATGTATTTTTCTCCTACCAGATCTGTGATGAGAAGGTTCTAGCTAGTGCATTCCTCTGTCCTTCGACTCTTGTTGGAGGTAGTTGTCTAGTTTATCAGGTCCCAGGCTGCCATGACTGTTACAATAATTTATTTACAAGTGAGTTATTGCTTTTCCCTTTAGTGCCACCTCTACCTGATAGAGCAGATCTAGTCTGACGTGCGGAAGTAAGCCGGGGCTGCTGCTGGCAGTATCTTTGGAGCAGTAACTGAACAGCTTGTTATTTCTTTATTGAACAGGAACAGCTTATTTATTTTTTTAACAGGAAAATGTCATGTAAAAAATGTGTACTTTTTGTTGTTTTTGACCAAATCACAAGTTGAGTGCCGCCCCTAACGCTCTTATGGGCGGGCCGCCACTGCTATAAGTAATTTGATTTCCTTTCATTTTGACTATTAGGGAAAACTATATAGGGCAGGGGTGGGCAACTGGCGTCCCTGGCCCCCCTTTTATGGGCAATTTCCCCCCAAAATCTATAAGAATGAAAATACAGTTGGAACACAGTCGGGGTCTTAACTTACTTAGTTAGAATTGTAGAATACACAAGGTGTCAATTCAAAATGTGGTTGTGCATCAGCAGGTTTTCTCTACTTGCCATGGCAAAATTAGTAGAATTGTATGAAATTTGGTTATACAATTGCAAAATCTTCTCTTCCACCCCATGGCAAAATTAGTAGAATTGTATGAAATTAGTTATACAATTGCAAAATCTTCTCTTCCACTCCATGGCAAAATATGTAGAATTGCATCAAATGTGCTATAAAACTGCAAAATGTTCTACATGCCCCATGACAAAATGTGTAGAATTGCTGGAAAATAACTCTAAAACGCACAAGTTGTTCCTCCCCCCAACAAAATGTAGCTTAGCGCCTCCAACAGGCTAGGGCTGGCTCTAACTACATGTGTGGGTATGGATGTGATTGTGTAGACCTGTGAGCCATGATGAGTTCATATTTCTTGTGGCCCCCACCCCCATCAAAGTTACCATCCCTGAAATACTGAATAGGGTGCCATTTCATATTTTCCCACGCTGCACAATGTTGCTCAGAGCTAAACTCGGGTAAAATAAGGCAGCCTAGTGGTTCGAGTATTGGGCCAGTAACCGAAAGGTTGCTAGACTGAATCCCCGAGCTAACAACGTAAATATTAGTCGTTCTGCCCCTGAACAATGCAGTTAACCCACTGTTCCTAGGCCATCATTGTAAATAAGAATTGCCTAGTTAAATAATTAAACAACCTACCAGGCTCATCACTTAGAGATCACAGTGTATCTCCCGCCCCTTTCTGTTCCAGTTCCTACTGTTGTTCATGGTCACATCCACAACCAGGAAAATAGTTCCCAGTTGACCACCTACGACAGACACTTTGGAGGGATAACGACCGATGTCTCGGCCGTGCTCCGCTCTCTACAACCCCAAGAGCTCCAGCAGTTCTGCAGACATCTACCTGACAAAGGTGAGCTACGGACTCTTGTTATGAACCCTGACTCTATTCTCCTAGTTACAAATCACTTCCCTGTTTGGTTGCTTGAAGTTGCCCATAAACACTGATCCTGGGTCAGTTTGGCATTTTCTCCACTAATGGTTAAGGATTGGGGCAGGGGATCTGATCCCAGATCTGTACCTTAAGGGAAAATTCACCCCCGAGCACTGTATATATGTTGACTGATGTGTTGTGTTTACAGATAAGGAGGTTGTGCAGACATTTTTGCACCGAGTCCCCCCTACCGGCCAGGTGAAGAGAGGTACCAAGTCACCTGTCCTCCCTCCTGCGTTGTATAGGTCAGAGTGGATGTCTGGCTGGCCCGGGCCCCTGTGATACTTGACTTTCTGTAGCATCCCGCCACAATCATGTGACAACGAGAGGCACTGTCCAGTCAACAAGTGCCTTTGTGGGACTGTGTGTACGAGTGTTTATGCTCTGTTTGTGAGTTTTATTTGCAGTGTTGTAACTGCCTTGACATTTCTGAAAATAAAGCCAATCAATCTAATGCAACGATACTTCCGTTTACATCTGCAATCTAACTATAACAGTACTGAATAACACCATTGTGATACTTTTTTTTTAGCATGTTGTACTGTAGATATCACAGATGTAAGTGCAGTTTTACTTGCTGAATCAAATTCTTCTTTGGTACAGTTACCATGATTCCAGAACCAAACCTCAGATTTATCAATAGTAGGCCTACTTCTTTAGAAGGCGCCAGAATGAGGTTTCAGAGACAGTCAGTAGTGTAATACCGTCATTATAACATGCTAGTACGAAAGTGTCTGCACCCACTACTGTAAGTCATTACTAAATTACTCAAATGTCAAAAGTAAATGTAGTAACATAACAATAACACATGTTTACACCAATAGGGTGGTGCCCTTTAGATCTAATCCAAGGTTTTGTCTGCTCTGTGGAACTGACAATATTAGCAGAAATGCATCCAGTAGTTATCTTAGTATCTTAGTTACCAGAGAGCCACCCACGTGAGTCCAGGTGAAAGGTTAGAGTGTCAGGTAATGTGACATCTGGAGAAGCAGAGGCTGTGGGCTGGACTGGCTCTGAAGGGCTGAGCTCCTCTACCCACTCTCACAGAGAACTGAACACTGGACCAGGCTGACAGACAGACAGACATACAAAGACTACTGTGATGCCGCTGGGGGAAGAAAGTTTGCCCTTCTTCAGCTGATGGGAAACTAGAGATTCAGAATGTGTCCAGGTTTTCTGCCTCTGCTCTGCCACCTGTCAGTTTGTTGTTGCTTTAAACAGCAGATCAGGTGCTAGTTTTCTAATTGATTATCTGCTGCTGTTTTCTGTGGGCTTTCGTCTCAGCAAGGGGGTGACTGGGTTGAGCTGGGTTGATGGGGTGATTTGGGTTGAGTCTTCTGCATTGTTGCACTGACATGTTGCTCTCCACGGAAGTAGAGCGCCTGTTGACTGTTGTCAATGGGCTGTGGAGGCGCACTCAGTGGCACAGCTCTACATTTACCATGTAGCACTGGAAGCCTAATTAATTTGAGCTCCGATAAATACATTTCCCTAGATTTTATTAGATTTAAAGCTGTTATTCCTCGCCCCCCTCCTACCTTCTGTTTTGGTAAATATAATTTAATTGCCAGCGCATGCAGAGTTTGTCGTAAAAACTGTCTTGGCTGTGTCAAGCAAAGTTTAAAAACTCACAGTGAAGTTCTGCTATACACACAGACTCCCGCTGATGGACAGTAGTTATCTACTGCATATTATGTAAGGAACAACTTCATTTGCAACCCCCGTCTTCTCTGAGTCTGCTCTGTGGTTGGTTTGTCTGGAAGGGTTTTGAGACTGACTCAATTATCTGGTGGATGTGTCTGCAAATAGGGCTATCCTCCCTCTCACAGCATTGACACTGAGCTCTAAGCTTTTAAGTATCTAAGGCTGTGTTTATACAGGCGGACCAATTCTGATCTTTTTCCCACTAAAGGCTCTTATGACCAATCACATCAGATCTTTTCACATCATATCTTTTTCAGAGGTGATCTGATTGGCCAAAATACCAATTAGTGAATAAATATCAGAATTGTGCTGCCTGTGTAAAAAAACCAAACTTAAATAATTTGTCTTTTGACCAATCAGATCAGCTCTGAAAAAGATATGTTGTGAAAAGAGCC
Organism: Oncorhynchus keta; assembly: GCF_023373465.1. Classification (NCBI taxonomy): domain Eukaryota; kingdom Metazoa; phylum Chordata; class Actinopteri; order Salmoniformes; family Salmonidae; genus Oncorhynchus; species Oncorhynchus keta. The sequence goes on from NC_068453.1 coordinate 2,227,484, forward strand.
GATGTGATTCGTCAAAAGACCAATTACTGGGAAAAATATCAGAATTTGGCTGCTTGTGTGAAGACCGAGGAAATGTAAGATTGGATCCCCCTAGGTCACAGCACCAATTACACAACACTATGAAGTCTGAGACCTGGGATTTAGACTGTAGTTATTCAGATTTGCATATTTAAACATATTTTTGGAAGTTAAACCAGAACTTGCATAAAGCCATCCACAGGTAACATTATTCCAACTATTTACTTGTATTTCTTTTAATGTTTACCACTCCAGAAACACCCCCTATCCCCTACTTACTTGGCAATTCTGGACATCTGAAAGGATTTGATTGCTACAGTGTAATAAATATGGTGAAAGTCCTACCAAGCCTATCAGAGGGCAAGGTGGAGCAACTACCATTTTTTGTTTATGTCTATCATTTCGTGCCTAGGGGCTGTAGGGTTTGGCCCTGTTTTAATATTTTAACAATCCACCCTTCTATCTTCCTTGAATAGGCCTACATTCCTGATCTGACATGGCTGGATTGGTGAAAGCTGTGGTAGAACCATTGCTTACACCTATCAATTTGTGTTAGTTCAGTGATTACTTCAAGGAAGAGAGGAAGAAAGGATGCACTTCCAAAGTATTCAAACAGGGTCTTCTTTTCTGGACTTAACCTGAGACTTTTAGGTTCTTCTTTCACCGCATTCTCGCTGAGCTGGGGAATGCAGGAGAGCGATGGACTAAGATGTCGGGCCAGAGCAGCGGGGAAAGAGAGATCGACCCGTGGTGACGCGAGGGTGTACCTGGGGTCCGTGTCAGAGGACAGGCCACCTCTTAAGTGGCTGGAGCTTGAGCTGCTGAGACAGGAGAACCCCTGCCACTCTGTAACCCTGGGAGACTAAGTCAAACTGAGGTCACAACTGCTCTACAGTGCTGATCCCACATGCAGCCTCAGTAAGCTCAAGGTATACCACACTAAAGGACAGTTTCCCAGACCCAGATTAAGCCTAGTTCTGGACTAAAAAGCTAAATATGTTGTTGCCCATTATCTTGCAGAGAACAGAAATGTGTATTTAGTTTACAACCAAGCTTTTTAGTAAAGAAGTAATCTTTTTAATTATTCGCTTGAATAGGTCTTCTAAACTCATTTTGGGAGATGAATGTGGTTGGATGTTGTGCGACTTCCTGTCTACCAACTCATTACCCTCCTCATACCCTGGGTGGTGTTACCAGACATTGGTAACCAGCAGGCAGCAGAGGAAGGTTTGTTGGGCACCTGTTACTTAGAGACAAGTATAGATAGACATCAGGGTTGCTAACGGATCAGTGGCCTGCCTGTTCACTATCCATGGAGAATGTAAAAAAGCTCTGGAATAGTGTAAGTGCAAATGTCATTTTCTTTGTGTTGCTTCTCTCCAAGCAAAACTCAAACAGTCTTGCTGAATTAAATAAGTATTTGAGTACTGGTGCCTAAAAAGTTAATGTTACTGGTTTGACCCATCTATGAATTTGAGAGGGGTTAAATTTCCCCAGCACCTTCCCATAGCTTTATACCAAACTGATTGGCGGTCATTGGGCTGAAACTTTGACTGACTGACTCATAGAATCTCTATCATGATGCGTTTAACCTCAAGGTGTCAGTAGAGTGTCAGTTGAGGTCCTGCCTCTTTACATAAAATTGAAGCTGATAGCTGAAGAGGAATCCATTTGAGGTTATTACCTGACAGGACTTCGGGCAGGCAGCGAATTAGTGGCAATTTATTAGTGGCAATAGATCTGAACTGAATGCTGTTCATTGGCTCACTGAGGCCCCTCAGAGTTGTGTACTTAGTCCCATTCTGTACTCCCTGTACTCCCTGTTCACCACACAACAAGAGGTACCAGAGAGCCAAGTCTAAGCGTCAGTATAGAGACAAAGTAGAGTCGCAATTCAACGGCTCAGACACAAGAGGTATGTGGCTGGGTCTACAGTCAATCACGGATTACAAAAAGAAAACCAGCCCCGTCACAGACCAGGATGTCTTGCTCCCAGGCAGACTAAATAACTTTTTTTGCCAGCTTTGAGGACAATACAGTGCCACTGACACGGCCCGCAACCAAAACATGCGGACTCTCCTTCACTGCAGCCGATGTGAGTAAAACATTTAAACGTGTTAACCCTCCGAAAGGCTGCAGGCCCAGACGGCATCACCAGCCGCGCCCTCAGAGCATGCGCAGACCAGCTGGCTGGTGTGTTTACGGACATATTCAATCAATCCTTATCCCAGTCTGCTGTTCCCACATGCTTCAAGAGGGCCACCATTGTTCCTGTTCCCAAGAAAGCTAAGATAACTGAGATAAAGGACTACCACCCCGTAGCACTCACTTCCGTCATCATGAAGTGCTTTGAGAGACTAGTCAAGGTCCATATCACCTCCACCCTACCTGACACCCTAGACCCACTCCAATTTGCTTACCGCCCCAATAGCTCCACAGACGATGCAATCTCAACCACACTGCACACTGCCCTAACCCATCTGGACAAGAGGAATACCTATGTGAGAATGCTGTTCATCGACTACAGCTCAGCATTTAACACCATAGTACCCTCCAAACTCGTCATCAAGCTCGAGACCCTGGGTCTCGATCCCGCCCTGTGGTGAAGATAGGTAACAACATCTCCACCCCGCTGATCCTCAACACTGGGGCCCCACAAGGGTGTGTTCTGAGCCCTCTCCTATACTCCCTGTTCACCCACGACTGCGTGGCCATGCACGCCTCCAACTCAATCATCAAGTTTGCGGACGACACTACAGTGGTAGGCTTGATTACCAACAACGATGAGACGGCCTACAGGGAGGAGGTGAGGGCCCTCGGAGTGTGGTGTCAGGAAAATAACCTCACACTTAACGTCAACAAAACTAAGGAGATGATTGAGGACTTCAGGAAACAGCAGAGGGAGCACCCCCCTATCCACATCGATCGGACAGTAGTGGAGAGGGTAGTAAGTTTTAAGTTCCTCGGCGTACACATCACAGACAAACTGAATTGGTCCACCCACACAGACAGCATCGTGAAGAAGGCGCAGCAGCGCCTCTTTAACCCAGGAGGCTGAAGAAATTCGGCTTGTCACCAAAAGCACTCACAAACTTCTACAGATGCACAATCGAGAGCATCCTGTCGGGCTGTATCACCGTCTGGTACGGCAACTGCTCCACCCACAACCGTAAGGCTCTCCAGAGGGTAGTGAGGTCTGCACAACGCATCACCGGGGGCAAACTACCTGCCCTCCAGGACACCTACATCACCCGATGTCACAGGAAGGCCATAAAAATCTTCAAAGACAACAACCACCTGAGCCACTGCCTGTTCACCCCGCTATCATCCAGAAGGCAAGGTCAGTACAGGTGCACCAAAGCAGGGACCAAGAGACTGGAAAACAGCTTCTATCTCAAGGCCATCAGACTGTTGAGTGGCTGCTGCCAACACACTGACTCAACTCCAGCCACTTTAATAATGTGAATTGATGGAAATTGATGTAAAATATATCACTAGCCACTTTAAACAATGCTACTTAATATAATGTTTACATACCCTACATTACTCATCTCATATGTATATGTATATACTGTACTATATCATCTACTGCATCTTTATGTAATACATGTATCACTAGCCACTTTAAACTATGCCACTTTGTTTACATACTCATCTCATATGTATATACTGTACTCGATACCATCTACTGCATCTTGCCTATGCCGTTCTGTACCATCACTCATTCATATATCTTTATGTACATATTCTTTATCCCTTTACACTTATGTGTATAAGGTAGTAGTTTTGGAATTGTTAGGTTACTCGTTGGTTATTACTGCATTGTCGGAACTAGAAGCACAAGCATTTCGCTACACTCGCATTAACATCTGCTAACCATGTGTATGTGACAAATAAAATTGATTTGATTTGAAAAGGCTCCCTAAACTCTTTTGGCTTTGGTAAACTAATGAGAATGCAGAAATAGCTTGGCTAGAGGGCAGATTCTCTTTATAGTTCACCTGTTAATTAAAGGGCCAAGGATCGGGCTGGAAAAATGTAACCACTCAAATTCATAGATGGAGCTACAGATGCAAGGACTAACCAAAATTATAGTTTTAACCATGCATTGAAGCTATACAATATTTGTTTACAATTATACATTGATTTCAAACAATAAAGTGAAACAACCTTACATGTTGTGTTCTGATGTTGTCAAACAGAGGTTAAGTTATGTTCTTCAAGAATCAATGGTCATATATCATTCAAATTAAAAGTAAAACAATGAATGTACCAATCCCAGATTTCCCCTTTAAGAACTTCTATGTGACAGCAGGTACATTCTGCCTCAGGTAGAAATGTGAATGGAGTCAAATCAGTCAGTAGAAGCATTTGGAGAGCAATGGGGTTGATGAATAATGACTGTTCTGCACTGCTAGACAATACGAATGCTTGGTTGTGGTTCTTTATAGAACATTTTGAGGGCTATATGAAACAAACCATTTAGCACTTTTTGGTTCTATTTAGCACCATTTACTCTAGTAGTGTGATGCCTCCTGTTAGAACCCTGTGTTTAGTTGAGTTTAGTTGGATTTTAGCCAGCCGGCTAATTTTCAACCGCAGTCCCTGGGCAGGTTATTAAAAACAATGACAATATAGACAATCATTGAGCAGTGAGCACACGAAGAGCAACATAGGACAAGCAAGACGTAGCATACAGACAGAGCAACATAGGACAAGCAAGACATAGCATACAGACAGAGCAACATAGAATAAAAAGCAGCAAGACGAAGATGTAGTCAAACAATTTCTTATAAATCGGAAATTAGCTAGGTTGAATTTGGTTATTTGAATGACCTTTTTCACATGCTTTTTAAAAGAGAGGTTGGAATCAAGTATGATGCCAAGGTGGTTAAACATGTTTTAATTGCACCCAAAATGTAATGATAGAGAATTTAATCAATCTCCATTTGTATGTTAACTGTTGATATGCAGTACATACCCATATTTCCATCAGTAAACTATTAAATTACTGTAACGGCGTTCTTCGTTTGTAGAAAGAGAGTCGGACCGAAATGCAGCGTGGTGGTTACTCATGTCTTTAATAAATGAAGAGCGATACATGAAATAACTTAATACAAAAGCAAAACAACAAACGGAACGGGAAACCTAATTACAGCCTATCTGGTGAAACTACACAGAGACAGGAACAATCACCCACAAACTACACAGTGAAACCCAGGCTACCTAAATACGGTTCCCAATCAGAGAACGAGAATCACCTGACTCTGATTGAGAACCGCCTCAGGCAGCCAAGCCTATACAACACCCCTACTCAGCCGCAATCCCAATAACAACAAAACCTCAATACGAAATACAACAAAATAAACCCATGTCACACCCTGGCCTGACCAAATAATTAACGAAAACACAAAATACTAAGACCAAGGCGTGACAGAACCCCCCTAAGGTGCGGAATCCCGGACGCACCTCAAAACCATAGGGAGGGTCCGGGTGGGCGTCTGTCCATGGTGGCGGTTCCGGCTCGGGACGTGGACCCCACTCCATTAAAGTCATAGTTCCTCCCCTTCCCGTCCTGGGATAATCCACCCTCGCCGCCGACCATGGCCTAATAGTCCTCACCCAGAACCCCACTGAACTGAGGAGCAGCTCGCGACTGAGGGGCAGCTCGGGACTGAGGGACAGCTCGGGACTGAGGGGCAGCTCGGGACTGAGGGGCAGCTCGGGACTGAGGGGCAGCTCGGGACTGAGGGGAAGCTCGGGACTGAGGGGCAGCTCGGGACTGAGGGGCAGCCCGGAACTGAGGGGCAGCCCAGTACTGAGAGGAAGCCCAGTACTGAGAGGAAGCCAGTACTGAGAGGAAGCCCAGTACTGAGATGAAGCTCAGGCAGGTAGTAGGCTCCGGTAGATCCTGGCTGGCTGGCGGATCTGGAAGAGACTGGTTGACTGGCAGATCTGGAAGAGACTGGTTGACTGGCAGATCTGGAAGAGACTGGTTGACTGGCAGATCTGGAAGAATCTGGTTGACTAGCAGATCTGGAAGAGACTGGTTGACTGGTAGATCTGGAAGAGACTGGTTGACTGGCAGATCTGGAAGAATCTGGTTGACTGGCAGATCTAGAAGATCATGGCTGACTGGCGGATCTAGCTGTTCTATGCAGACTGGCAGCTCCTTGCAGACTGGCAGCTCTTTGCAGACTGACAGATCCTTGCAGACGGACATCTCTGGCTGCTCCATGCAGGCTGACAGCTTCTTGCAGACTGACAGCTCCTTGCAGACTGGCAGCTCTGGCTGCTTCATACAGACTGACAGCTCTGGCTGCTTCATGCAGACTGACAGCTCTGGCTGCTTCATATAGACTGACAGCTCTGACTGCTCCATGCAGGCTGACAGCTCTGACTGCTTCATACAGACTGACAGCTCTGGCTGCTTTATGCAGACTGACAGCTCTGGCTGCTTCATACAGACTGACAGCTCTGGCTGCTTCATGCAGACTGACAGCTCTGGCTGCTTCATACAGACTGACAGCTCTGACTGCTCCATGCAGGCTGACAGCTCTGACTGCTTCATACAGACTGACAGCTCTGGCTGCTTTATGCAGACTGACAGCTCTGGCTGCTTCATACAGACTGACAGCTCTGACTGCTCCATGCAGGCTGACAGCACCCTGCAGACTGGCAGCTCCTTGCAGACTGACAGCTCCTTGCAGACTGACAGCTCCTTGCAGACTGGCAGCTCTTTGCAGACTGGCAGCTCTGGCTGCTTCATGCAGACTGACAGCTCAGGCTGCTCCGAACAGGCAGGAGGCTCCGGCAGCGCTGTAGAGGAAGGCTCTGATAGCGCTGAACAGGCGGGAGACTCCGACAGCGCAAGAGGGAAGGAAGGCTCTGATAGCGCTGAACAGACAGGAGACTCCGACAACACAGGAGAGGCGAGGCACACTGTAAGCCTGATGCGTGGTGCTGGCACTGGTGATACTGGAGCGAGGACACGCACAGGAAGCCTGGTGCGTGGAGCTGCTACCAGAGGACTGGTGTGTGGAGGTGGCTCTGGATAGACCGGACCGTGCAGGCGCACTGGAGCTCTTGAGCACCGAGCCTGCCCAACCTTACCTGGCTCGATGCCCACTCTAGCCCGGCCAATACGAAGGGCTGGTATGAACCGCACCGGGCTATGCACCCGCACTGGAAACACTGTGCGCTCCATAGCATAACACGGTGCCTGCCCGGTCTCTCTAGCCCCCCGGTAAGCACAGGGAGTTTGCGCAGGTCTCCTACCTGGCATAGCCATACTCCCTGTATGCCCCCCCCAATATTTTTTGGAGGCTGCTTTTCGGGCTTCCATCCGCGTCGCCGTGCTGCCTCCTCATACCAGCGCCTCTCCGCTTTAGCCGCCTCAAATTCCTCCTTGGGGGGCGATATTCACCAGGCTGAGCCCAGGGTCCTTTTCCTTCCAGTTCTTCCTCCCATGTCCAATTCTCCAAGTGGTGCAGCCTCTCCCACTGCAGCTGCTTCTGTTGCCTCTCCTTTGGCTCCTGCCTGTTTACACGCTGCTCGGTCCGTGTGTGGTGGGTGATTCTGTAACGGCGTTCTTCGTTTGTAGAAAGAGAGTCGGACCGAAATGCAGCGTGGTGGTTACTCATGTCTTTAATAAATGAAGAGCGATTACATGAAATAACTTAATACAAAAGCAAAACAACAAACGGAACGGGAAACCTAATTACAGCCTATCTGGTGAAACTACACAGAGACAGGAACAATCACCCACGAACTACACAGTGATACCCAGGCTACCTAAATACGGTTCCCAATCAGAGACAACGAGAATCACCTGACTCTGATTGAGAACCGCCTCAGGCAGCGAAGCCTATACAACACCCCTACTCAGCCGCAATCCCAATAACAACAAAACCCCAATACGAAATACAACAAAATAAACCCATGTCACACCCTGGCCTGACCAAATAATTAACGAAAACACAAAATACTAAGACCAAGGCGTGACAATTACAACAAATTCAAATGCAGCAAATATCTTCATGACTAGGCAATATTGGCTATTACTAATCAAATACCTCTGACACAGGTACAACAAAATCCATGACATGTGCACAATGACCTAGCTTTTATAAGCATATGTGCAGGCACAAATGACTCCAACAAAGACTTTTCTTTCAACACAAATGAAGCAATGAAGTAGTATTGCTTCTAAACCATTCTTCATACTGAACAAGAGGCTGAGTGAAGATTTAGCCATTAGGTAACAGCCAGGGTCAGGGGGTTAGTGAGAGGGAGCTGTATGTCTGTCTCCCTGTCTGAGTCCACACACGCACGCACGCACCCCCCCAGTCCAGGAGTTGGTTAGCGTGTTTATCCCTGAAATATATTTATGACAGCTCAAAGAGGCTCCCTGGATGAAAGGTCTGTTGCTAGGAGACTCTGGCTGTCACATCTGAGAGAGGCCATTATTACAGAGAGCGTGGATACGGATATGTATGTTCCTAGTCTTCCCCATCCTCCACTTTGTGTGTGCAGTGTGAGATTGAATGCATATGAGTGTTTGTTTGTTTGTGTAGCTGATTTAAAATGACTAGCTAGTTAGCGCAAGTAGTTGTTTCCATTACTCTTCAAGGGATGCGGCTTTTGTGGAGCAATAGGTGATGATGCTTCTTGGGTGGCAGTTGTCAGTGTGTTCAGAGGGTCCCTGGTTCAAGTCCAGGTTGGGACAAGGAGCGGGACGGGAGCAATAATGTTACGTGTGTGTGTAGTATTGTAATGAAACAAACAGGTGGCAGGTCTCGAACCCTGGACCTTCTAGCCCGAAGTCCAGAGCGCTACCGACTGTGCCCCAAAAGCATGCTCGAGCGGCAGAGTCGATATCCACACTTATAAACCCAGGTCTTACATGATGCCTGCATGTAAAAGGGCCACTAAAATGGGGGTCTAACCACACTCAGAGGTGGCACCTATTGATGTGTGTTGTTAATTAAATGGAAATGATAATTAAATGGAAATGTTGTGCCATGTTAGCCAGAGTCCTCTCTCAACCCCCTCCCTTCCCCTCCCCTCCCCTCCCCTGCCTTTCATCTCTAGCGCTCCAGGTTCATTAATTGGCTGGAAAGTGAAGTCTATCATGGGCTGTGAGAATTTAAAGAGCAGATTGATCTGTCACCTTTCCACCTCGCCTTGTTATTTCAATCTTCTTCATTATCCAAAGGAAATGGAACAGTTATGAAAAATTGTTCCACTTCCATTTTTAGCTTATCGTATACTAAAGCTGCTTTGATCTGAAGTTTCTGTTCATTCCTTTGTGTAAGTACTTTCAAAAAATATAATTTGTGACACTATAATGACAATAATTGATATTTTTCTTCAAATAGATTGAAAAGAGAGTATCCCTTGAAAGCCTGCCAAAGCTCAAGCTGGCCTTTGAGGTACATTTCTGCTATGGTTTGAGAATGTGTTGCTGGGATGACCTAGTATGGTCATTCCTTGTGGATATATGCATTGAATTCCAATCGAACCTTAGCCAATCCTGTAGATCTGAGAGGATTGGTAGGCGGAAGAAATTTGGCGACATTTCTATCTCGCCAATCAGAATACAAGATGAAGCTATTACTATAATGCCTATCCAATCCTCAAATCGGAAGTAGCTAGGATGTAGGGGCTTGGGGGCGATTTGGAATTCAGTGATCTAATGTATTTAATGACACCTTCTCCTCTGCAGGAATTTGAAATGGGTGTCCAAAGACCACTGGATGTGCTCAACTTTGGACTGATAGTGAAGAAGTGTTTGGGCTTACACAACATAGTACATTTTCATCGGGCGGCAGGGTTGCCTAGTGGTTAGAGTGTTGGACTGGTAACTGGAAGGTTGCAAGTTCAAACCCCTGAGCTGACAAGGTACAAATCTGTTGTTCTGGCCCTGGACAGGCAGTTAACCCACTGTTCCTAGGCCGTCATTGAAAATAAGAATTTGTTCTTAACTGACTTGCCTAGTTAAATAAAGGTAAAAAATATATATTTAAAAAATGGAACCGGAAAAGCAGCCAGAAGAACCAACTTTTAATTATTGGACAGATAGATTAATAAATGATTAGCTCTCCCTCCCTCCCTCCCTCCCTCCCTCCCTCCCTCCCTCCACATAGCCTCTTGTGCTTGCCTCGTTGGTATAACTCCTCGTAATGTCACCTTTCCGCTTTCGCTGCCTCTATCTCCTCCTTAGGACGGCGATACTCCCCGGCCTGCGTCCAGGGTCCTTTTGCGTCCAGGGTCCTTTTCCGTCCAGGGTCCTTTTCCGTCCAGGGTCCTTTTCCGTCCAGGATACTTTTCCGTCCAGGATACTTTTCCGTCCAGGATACTTTTCCGTCCAGGATACTTTTCCGTCCAGGATACTTTTCCGTCCAGGATACTTTTCCGTCCAGGATACTTTTCCGTCCAGGACACTTTTCCATCCAGGATACTTTTCCATCCAGGATACTTTTCCATCCAGGGTCTCCTCCCAAGTCCACTCCTCCTGTACACGCTGCTTGGTCCATTTTTGGTGGGATCTTGTCACGATCGTCGTAATGAGTATACCAAGGCGCAGCATGAGTAGAGATCCACATGTTTTTAATAAATCGAAACACAGCAAAAAAACAAAAAACAAACAAACAAACAAACAAACAAACAAACAAACAAACAAACAAACACAACCGAAACGTGACGCTACTGTTGTGCACTCAGGCAACTAAATGTAGACAAGATCCCACAACAGAAAGTGGGAAAAAGGGCTGCCTAAGTATGATTCTCAATTAGAGACAACGATAGACAGCTGCCTCTGATTGGGAACCACACTCGGCCACAAACAAAGAAATAGACAACATAGAATGTACACAACATAGAATGCACAAAACTAAAGAACCCACCCTGGAACGGTGGACACCCTGGACTGCCTTAGGAAAACAATTGACAAGAACAATTTAATTTCAAAAAAATAATTACAGTTGACATGAAACTGTAATTCAAAATGTTTGGGTGTGATTCCATGTCTAACGAAGATTTTGTTTTAGCCTGAACCCAGGAATTTACTTGGATAGCCCATTTCTAGAGTATGCTATACATTTATGTCACAACTGCTGATGATCTTGAGTTGCATTTCTATCATTACACCACACACCACACATGCTTTTAATAACTAACTACCAATGTCTCAACTGTTGTCTCATGTTATTTGTCATATGTATTGGCACTGCTTGCCTGAATGATTTCCTATAACAGCTAGTAGGATAAATACATTAATATATTGATTTGACATTGCTCTATCTCCTGCAGGATGAGTTACACAGTGGAGGAGGAGTCGGCGCAGTGTGGCCAACAGGTGGCGTTTTCCCTGCCCGCCCCGGTCAGGGACCTGTGCCATGGAGAGCCCGTTGCAGCCCTGATGGCACCATTTTCACCGTTTGCGAGGATGGTGCTGTCTACTACTGGAGCCCCGCGGTCATCCTGAAGAGGAGCAAGAGTGAGTGTGGGTAGGTGTGCGGGTGCGTGTGTCAGTGACTCAGTGAGTAGTTTCGAAGTGTGAGGATGTAGACATGACCTTTCTGATGAAGGATCACACTGCTCAGAGGAGCATGTATGCTGTTATAGTTGGGAAATTAGTTTAGAAGTTTGCATAAATTACATTAAATGAACCATGTAATACCAGATACCAGATCACACAGTGGCAGTCTAAACCATATCTTACTAAAATAAGATATAAGACACCCATGTCTCACTAATACCAGATCACACACTGGCAGTCGAAACCATGTAATACCAGATCACACACTGGCAGTCTAAAACATGTAATACCAGATCACACACTGGCTGTCTAAACCATGTCTTACTAATTAATACCAGATCACACACTGGCTGTCTAAACCATGTCTTACTAATAACAGATCACACACTGGCAGTCTAAACCATGTAATACCAGATCACACACTGGCAGTCTAAAACATGTAATACCAGATCACACACTGGCTGTCTAAACCATGTCTTACTAATTAATACCAGATCACACACTGGCTGTCTAAACCATGTCTTACTAATAACAGATCACACACTGGCAGTCTAAACCATGTAATACCAGATCACACACTGGCTGTCTAAACCATGTCTTACTAATACCAGATCACACACTGGCAGTCTTAACCATGTAATACCAGATCACACACTGGTAGTCTAAACAATGTAATACCAGATCACACACTGGCAGTCTAAACCATGTAATACCAGATCAAACACTGGCAGTCTAAACCATGTAATACCAGATCACACACTGGCAGTTTAAACCATGTAATACCAGATCACACACTGGCAGTCTTAACCATCCATGTAATACCAGATCACACACTGGTAGTCTAAACCATGTAATACCAGATTGTAACAGCGTTCTTCGTTTGTAGAAAGAGAGTCGGACCGAAATGCAGCGTGGTGGTTACTCATGTCTTTAATGAAGAAAAACGGAACGATACATGAAATAACTTCTACAAACACAAAACAACAAACGGAACGTGAGAGGCTGTAATAGGTTAGCTGGTGAACACTACACAGAGACAGGAACAATCACCCACGAAATACAAAGTGAAACACCGGCTACCTAAATACAGTTCCCCATCAGAGACAACAAGAATCACCTGACTCTGATTGAGAACCGCCTCAGGCAGCCAAGCCTATACTAGACACACCCCTAATCAACCACAATCCCAATGCCTACAAAAACCCCAATAAGACAATACAATAATCCCATGTCACACCCTGGCCTGAACAAATAATTAAAGAAAACACAAAATACTAAGACCAAGGGGTGACACAGATCACACACTGGCAGTCTAAACCATGTCTTACTAATACCAGATCACACACTGGCAGTCTAAACAATGTAATACCAGATCACACACTGGCTGTCTAAACCATGTCTTACTAATACCAGATCACACACTGGCAGTCCAAACCATGTCTCACCAATACCAGATCATACACTGGCAGTCTAAACGATGTGTTACTTCTACCAGATCACACACTGGCAGTCTAAACCATGTAATACCAGATCACACACTGGCTGTCTAAACCATGTAATACCAGATCACACACTGGCTGTCTAAACCATGTAATACCAGATCACACACTGGCTGTCTAAACCATGTAATACCAGATCACACACTGGTAGTCTAATCAATGTAATACCAGATCACACACTGGCTGTCTAAACCATGTAATACCAGATCACACACTGGTAGTCTAATCAATGTAATACCAGATCACACACTGGCAGTCTAAACCATGTAATACCAGATCACACACTGGCTGTCTAAACCATGTAATACCAGATCACACACTGGTAGTCTAATCAATGTAATACCAGATCACACACTGGCTGTCTAAACCATGTCTTACTAATACCAGATCACACACTGGCAGTCTAAACCATGTCTTACTAATACCAGATAACACACTGGCTGTCTAAACCATGTCTTACTAATAACAGATCACACACTGGCAGTCAAAAACATGCAATACCAGATCACACACTGGCAGTCTAAACCATGTAATACCAGATCACACACTGGCAGTCTAAACCATGTCTTACTAATACCAGATCACACACTGGCTGTCTAAACCATGTCTTACTAATACCAGATCACACAATGGCAGTCTAAACCATGTCTTACTAATACAAGATCACACACTAGCTGTCTAAACCATGTCTTACTAATACAAGATCACACAATGGCAGTCTAAACCATGTCTTACTAATACAAGATCACACCCTGGCAGTCTAAACCATGTAATACCAGATCACACACTGGCAGTCTAAACCATGTCTTACTAATACCAGATCACACACTGGCAATCTAAACCATGTAATACCAGATCACACACTGACAGTCTAAACCATGTAATACCAGATCACACACTGGCATTCTAAACCATGTAATACCAGATCACACACTAGCTGTCTAAACCATGTCTTACTAATACTAGATCACACACTGGCAGCCTAAACCTTGTCTCACTAATACCAGATCACACACTGGCAATCTAAACCATGTAATACCAGATCACACACTGACAGTCTAAACCATGTAATACCAGATCACACACTGGCATTCTAAACCATGTAATACCAGATCACACACTAGCTGTCTAAACCATGTCTTACTAATACTAGATCACACACTGGCTGTCTAAACCATGTCTTACTAATAACAGATCACATACTTGTAGTCTAAACCATGTCTCACTAATACCTGATCACACAATGGCAGCCTACACCATGTCAAGCTAACATACGGGTTCACACACTGGCAGTCTAAACCTTGTCTCACTAATAGTAGATCACACACTGTCATTCTAAACCATGTCTTACTAATAGTTGGTAACACACTGGCAGTCTAAACCATGTAATACCAGATCACACACTGGCAGTCTAAACCATGTCTTACTAATACCAGATCACACACTGGCAGTCTAAACCTTGTCTTACTAATAGTAGATCACACACTGGTAGCCTAAACCTTGTCTTTCTAATACCATATCACACACTGGCAGTCTAAACCATGTCTTAATAATATCCAGCCTGATTTTAGACCTGCTTTAGTGGTATTCCTGTTCTGTCTCCATCCCTGCAGCTACAGTGGATCTGATGAGTGTTCTAGTCTGTATGACGACTCCCAGGCAGGGTTGGGGAGTAATGGATTACATGTAATCTGTTACATGTAAGGGAATCCAAGAAAGTGGTAGCTGTAACCTGTTACGTTACCAGCAAAAATATTGTAATCAGATTACAGATTCTTTTGAAAAACTAGATGATTACTTTGAGTATTACTTTTTTTATTAAAAAAGGATGTTGGCGAAAAAATAAATACATCTCGAACACATTCTAGTCAGCTTTGAAAAAAGGCACAATTTAAAATTTGTTCCACCAGACCGAGTCTGACCACAAGTCAGTGACCATTATGATGACACCAAATGTGTTTGATGGATTGCGGGAAAAGAGCAGGAATAGGCTTTTGTTGGCTACAGTCCAGGCCATGTCTTCCAATGGTGCGTCTGCTGTCGGCATCCAAAGATTTTCCTATTTGAACATACGCTTGGAGGTAAGGATGGCGGCAGTGGTGTCGTCTACAACGATATGGATACCTCTTATTATTGTTATCTACATAGCGCATTGATGTGAATCACACTGCTGCTCTGTCATTTAGCTATTTGCTCCTTGCAGATTGTGGTTGTTGTGGATGGCTGCTCACAAATCTAAATGTGTATTTGAACCCGATAATGGTTGAATTCAAGAAGTTTAAGTTGCCTATCAATAATTGTTTTTGAAACCAGTGGACAGCCAGTGAAAACAGCTGCGTAGTGCGGATCCCAGCCTATGGAATAAAGGTGGGGCTTTCATTGCTCAATCTAATTCATGCTGATAAAATACATCCATAGGCCTAATGGACACATGCTCAGACTCGCACACCATTGATATACTTATAGGGGCAATCTGTAGTTGCTACTTGCATTTTTGGACTTATAAATTATATATATTCATGTAAAGATATAATTTAATCGTATTATTATATGCATTAGAAAGCAATGGGTTATAATAAGCCTACATTACCAACCCATAAAGTAACATCTCAAACCTTCTCCAACCTATCTCCTGATTCTGCCTCCTCAACCCTCCTCTCCTCCCTTTCTGCATCCTTTGACTCTCTATGCCCCCTATCCTCCAGGCCGGCTCGGTCCTCCCCTCCCGCTCCGTGGCTTGACGACTCATTGCGAGCTCACAGAACAGGGCTCCGGGCAGCCGAGCGGAAATGGAGGAAAACTCGCCTCCCTGCGGACCTGGCATCCTTTCGCTCCCTCCTCTCTACATTTTCCTCTTCTGTCTCTGCTGCTAAAGCCACTTTCTACCACTGTAAATTCCAAGCTTCTGCCTCTAACCCTAGGAAGCTCTTTGCCACCTTCTCCTCCCTCCTGAATCCCCCCTCCTCCCTCTCTGCAGATGACTTCGTCAACCATTTTGAAAAGAAGGTCGACGACATCCGATCCTCGTTTGCTAAGTCAAACGACACCGCTGGTTCTGCTCACACTGCCCTACCCTGTGCTCTGACCTCTTTCTCCCCTCTCTCTCCAGATGAAATCTCGCGTCTTGTGACGGCCGGCCGCCCAACAACCTGCCCGCTTGACCCTATCCCCTCCTCTCTTCTCCAGACCATTTCCGGAGACCTTCTCCCTTACCTCACCTTGCTCATCAACTCATCCCTGACCGCTGGCTACGTCCCTTCAGTCTTCAAGAGAGCGAGAGTTGCACCCCTTCTGAAAAAACCTACACTCGATCCCTCCGATGTCAACAACTACAGACCAGTATCCCTTCTCTCTTTTCTCTCCAAAACTCTTGAACGTGCCGTTCTTGGCCAGCTCTCCCGCTATCTCTCTCAGAATGACCTTCTTGATCCAAATCAGTCAGGTTTCAAGACTAGTCATTCAACTGAGACTGCTCTTCTCTGTATCACGGAGGCGCTCCGCACCGCTAAAGCTAACTCTCTCTCCTCTGCTCTCATCCTTCTAGACCTATCGGCTGCCTTCGATACTGTGAACCATCAGATCCTCCTCTCCACCCTCTCCGAGTTGGGCATCTCCGGCGCGGCCCACGCTTGGATTGTGTCCTACCTGACAGGTCGCTCCTACCAGGTGGCGTGGCGAGAATCTGTCTCCTCACCACGCGCTCTCACCACTGGTGTCCCCCAGGGCTCTGTTCTAGGCCCTCTCCTATTCTCGCTATACACCAAGTCACTTGGCTCTGTCATAACCTCACATGGTCTCTCCTATCATTGCTATGCAGACGACACACAATTAATCTTCTCCTTTCCCCCTTCTGATGACCAGGTGGCGAATCGCATCTCTGCATGTCTGGCAGACATATCAGTGTGGATGACGGATCACCACCTCAAGCTGAACCTCGGCAAGACTGAGCTGCTCTTCCTCCCGGGGAAGGACTGCCCGTTCCATGATCTCGCCATCACGGTTGACAACTCCATTGTGTCCTCCTCCCAGAGCGCTAAGAACCTTGGCGTGATCCTGGACAACACCCTGTCGTTCTGAACTAACATCAAGGCGGTGGCCCGTTCCTGTAGGTTCATGCTCTACAACATCCGCAGAGTACGACCTTGCCTCACACAGGAAACGGCGCAGATCCTAATCCAGGCACTTGTCATCTCCCGTCTGGATTACTGCAACTCGCTGTTGGCTGGGCTCCCTGCCTGTGCCATTAAACCCTACAACTCATCCAGAACGCCGCAGCCCGTCTGGTGTTCAACCTTCCCAAGTTCTCTCACGTCACCCCGCTCCTCCGCTCTCTCCACTGGCTTCCAGTTGAAGCTCGCATCCGCTACAAGACCATGGTGCTTGCCTACGGAGCTGTGAGGGGAACGGCACCTCAGTACCTCCAGGCTCTGATCAGGCCCTACACCCAAACAAGGGCACTGCGTTCATCCACCTCTGGCCTGCTCGCCTCCCTACCACTGAGGAAGTACAGTTCCCGCTCAGCCCAGTCAAAACTGTTCGCTGCTCTGGCCCCCAATGGTGGAACAAACTCCCTCACGACGCCAGGACAGCGGAGTCAATCACCACCTTCCGGAGACACCTGAAACCCCACCTCTTTAAGGAATACCTAGGATAGGATAAGTAATCCTTCTCACCCCCCTTTAAGATTTAGATGCACTATTGTAAAGTGACTGTTCCACTGGATGTCATAAGGTGAATGCACCAATTTGTAAGTCGCTCTGGATAAGAGCGTCTGCTAAATGACTTAAATGTAAATGTAAATGTAACATTTTACATCCATATATGGCCAGCTATGTAAACTTTAACATTGATTTATCCTGCAATAGATGTCATTCAATTGGTACTTCCATATTTGTCTTCTTCCAATGTCTCTTAAGGGGAAAGTAATCTAAAGGTAACTGAATGTAATCAGATTACGTTACTGAGTTTGGGTAATCCAAAAGTTCTGTGACTGATGACAATTTTGGACAGGTAACTAGTAGCTGTAACGGATTACATTTAGAAAGTAACCTACCCAACCCTGCTCCCAGGTAATGTAACCCCTCTCTCTGCTTGACAACAGACTCAATTACCAGACGTTGACAAGTTAAATGCCACTCGGCCGATTAATTATGAAGGGTTATTTTCCTCTTTCTGCTTTCTAGGGCTGCATGAATATCATATTTACTTACCTCCGTAGGGAGACTCTGAGGTAAACATGTTTTTTTTAACGTTAACTTTATGCATCTATTGAACTACCACAGGAACGCAACAGTTAATCATCAAGGCAAATTGTCAAGGCAACAAAAAGCATCAGGAAAAAAGGCAAATATAACTTAAAATGTCTGTCTGCTGTTTCCATGACGATTAAATCGACTATTTCTGTTTTTTGATTATGTTTTTTTTAATGATTTGGAAAATGTGATTCAACCAGCAAAGTTACGTCTACTATATACAGATGACACAGTCATATAATCATGTGCTCCTTTTCTGGTTCAGGCTGTTGAAGAGCTCCAGACTGCTTTTCAGTCACTGCAGGCCCCCCTTTATGGTCTCAAACTGATCTTGAATGTACATAAAACTAAATTCATGACCTTTACCAGAGGTAGAAAGACAGAGAACGTTAACATTGTCACATCTGGTGGCTTATCCATTGAAAGAGTGTCATCCTATAAATACCAATGTATATAGTTGGATGACAAGTTGTCTTTTAAAGTTCATGTGCATAATCTTGTGATAAAGCTTAAATTGAAATGTGGTTTTTATTTTCATAATAAGGCTTGCTTCCCACTTATGGCTAGAAAGAAGCTTGATCAGGCCACTTTTCTCTCTTTAATTGATTATGGTGACTTGTTGTATTTGCATGCAACCTCCTCCATCTTACAGAGACTGGACTCTGTTTATCATGCATCCTTGCTCTTTATTACAAATGCCAAGTCACTGACCCACCATTACACCCTGTACCACCAAATGGTAGGTTGGACCTCTCTTTATAGGCGCAAAAATATACATTTGTTATACGTTCATCTACAAAGCCCTTTTGGGTAAACTCCCTCTTTACCTCTGTAGTCTGGTCTCCTTCACCACCAGCAGTTACCATACCCGGTCAGATGGTGTTTGCTACTTAAAGTCCCCAGGACATTCACAGTATTAGGCAAGACTGCCTACTCTTCATGTGCACCAGAGGCATGGAATAATCATCGATATAAACAACCACTCCCTGCCCGTGCAGGTCCCCGAGAATCTCGTCTACAAAGGATTGGAAAACGGCTGGAGCATTCTTTAACCCATACGGCATGATGCCGTAGACACCTAGACACCTGAAACCCCACCTCTTTAAGGAATACCTAGGATAGGATAAGTAATCCTTCTCACCCCCCTAAAAGATTTAGATGCACTATTGTAAAGTGGCTGTTCCACTGGATGTCATAAGGTGAATGCACCAATTTGTAAGTCGCTCTGGATAAGAGCGTCTGCTAAATGACTTAAATGTAAATGTAAATGATGCAGTACTCATAGTGGCCCGATGTGGTACTAAATGCGGTTTTCCACTCCCTTCCGAATACACACCAGACACACCAGACTATACGCGCTCCTGAGATCCAATTTTGTGAAGAACTGCGCTCCCTGAAATGATTCCACCTCCGTAGCAATGAGAGGTAGAGGGTAGCTGAACCCCACTGTGATGGCATTTAGACCTCTATAATCAATACACGGACGCAAACCGCCCTCCTTTTTCTTCACAAAAAAGAAACTTGAGGAGACGGGTGAAATGGAGCACCCAATGTACCCCTGTCCCAGAGACTCCGTGACATATGTCTCCGTAGCCAACGTCTCCTCTTGGGACAATGCGTACACGTGACTCTTGGGAAGCGCAGCGTTTACCTGGAGATCTATCGCACAATCCCTTCCCGGTCGATGTGGTGGTAATTTAGTCGCCTTCTTTTTACTGAAAGCGATTGCCAAATCGGCATACTCGGGGAGAATGCACACCGTGGGACCCTGGTCTGGACTCTCCACCGACGTGGCACCGATGGAAACTCCCAGACACCTTCCAGAACACTCCTCTGACCACCCCTGGAGAACCCCCTGTCTCCACGAAATTTTAGGATTGTGCCGGGCCAGCCAGGGAATCCCTAGCACCACTGGAAACGCAGGCGAATCAATAATATAGAGACTGATACGCTCCCTATGATTCCCCTGCGTTACCATGTCCAGTGGAACCGTGGTCTCCCTGACCACCCCTGACCCTAATGGCTGGCTATCCAGGGAGTGCACGGGAAAGAGAGAATCTATCGGCACAAGCGGAACACCTAATTTAAGAGCGAGTCCGCGATCCATAAAGTTCCCAGCTGTGCCTGAATCGACTAGCGCCCTATGCTGGGAAGAGAAAAATTGAAGAAAAAAAATCAAGACAAACATGTGACCAACAGGGAGTTCTGGGTGAGTTTGGTGCTGACTCACCTGGGGTGATCAAGAAGTGTTCCGCCTGCCATCTCGACTCCCAGACGGACCCCCCCCAGCACCGATCGGCCGTGTGTCCTCTCCGACCACAGCTGGTGCAGGGGGAGCCTCCTCCTCCGGTACCCCTCGGCACAGCCCCTCCCAACTCCATCATAACGGGAGGTGGATGAACGCAGTGCCCTTGTTTGGGTGTAGGGCCTGATCAGAGCCTGGAGGTACTGAGGTGCCGTTCCCCTCACAGCTCCGTAGGCAAGCACCATGGTCTTGTAGCGGATGCGAGCTTCAACTGGAAGCCAGTGGAGAGAGCGGAGGAGCGGGGTGACATGAGAGAACTTGGGAAGGTTGAACACCAGACGGGCTGCGGCGTTCTGGATGAGTTGTAGGGGTTTAATGGCACAGGCAGGGAGCCCAGCCAACAGCGAGTTGCAGTAATCCAGACGGGAGATGACAAGTGCCTGGATTAGGACCTGCGCCGCTTCCTGTGTGAGGCAGGGTCGTACTCTGCGGATGTTGTAGAGCATGAACCTACAGGAACGGGCCACCGCCTTGATGTTAGTTGAGAACGACAGGGTGTTAAATAATATAATTGTCCAGGATCACGCCAAGGTTCTTAGCGCTCTGGGAGGAGGACACAATGGAGTTGTCAACCGTGATGGCGAGATCATGGAACGGGCAGTCCTTCCCCGGGAGGAAGAGCAGCTCCGTCTTGCCGAGGTTCAGCTTGAGGTGGTGATCCGTCATCCACACTGATATGTCTGCCAGACATGCAGAGATGCGATTCGCCACCTGGTCATCAGAAGGGGGAAAGGAGAAGATTAATTGTGTGTCGTCTGCATAGCAATGATAGGAGAGACCATGTGAGGTTATGACAGAGCCAAGTGACTTGGTGTATAGCGAGAATAGGAGAGGGCCTAGAACCGAGCCCTGGGGGACACCAGTGGTGAGAGCGCGTGGTGAGGAGACAGATTCTCGCCACGCCACCTGGTAGGAGCGACCTGTCAGGTAGGACGCAATCCAAGCGTGGGCCGCGCCGGAGATGCCCAACTCGGAGAGGGTGGAGAGGAGGATCTGATGGTTCACAGTATCGAAGGCAGCCGATAGGTCTAGAAGGATGAGAGCAGAGGAGAGAGAGTTAGCTTTAGCAGTGCGGAGCGCCTCCGTGATACAGAGAAGAGCAGTCTCAGTTGAATGACTAGTCTTGAAACCTGACTGATTTGGATCAAGAAGGTCATTCTGAGAGAGATAGCGGGAGAGCTGGCCAAGGACGGCACGTTCAAGATTTTTGGAGAGAAAAGAAAGAAGGGATACTGGTCTGTAGTTGATGACATCGGAGGGATCGAGTGTAGGTTTTTTCAGAAGGGGTGCAACTCTCGCTCTCTTGAAGACGGAAGGGACGTAGCCAGCGGTCAGGGATGAGTTGATGAGCGAGGTGAGGTAAGGGAGAAGGTCTCCGGAAATGGTCTGGAGAAGAGAGGAGGGGATAGGGTCAAGAGGGCAGGTTGTTGGGCGGCCGGCCGTCACAAGACACGAGATTTCATCTGGAGAGAGAGGGGAGAAAGAGTAATCCTGGGCGCTCCTCTTCTCCTGCCTGAGATGGAATAGTCATTCTCCCGCCGCTCGGGCCATCTGGAGGGTGGTCAAACACGGCGCGGAAACGGCGGGAAAACTCTGGGTAGTGCTCCTTCGCTGAGTCTGGGCTATTTCAGACTGCGTTCGCCCTCTCCGGGGCATGACCCGTGAGGCAGGAGATGAGGACACTCACCCTCTCCGCTCCCGAGGGAGTGAGTCTGACGGTGGCCAGGTACAGTTCCAGCTGGAGTAAGAACCTCTGGCACCCCGCCGCCGCTCCATCATAAACCCTCGGGAGCGTAAGACGGAGAGCGCGGGAGCCGGGGGATGGGGAGTCCTGAGCTGGGAGAGCCGAAGGTGGAGAGAGGAGACCACTTCTCTCCCATCGGTCCATTCTCTCCATCACCTGATCCATAGCCGTTTCAATCCGATGGAGAACGGTGGTATGGTGTAGGACCCGTTGCTCCATCGATGGGAGATGGTTGGCCGCTGCTCCTGCTGACTCTATCTATATCCGGTGCGGGATTCTGTAAGGTCCTGGGTGTCGTGAGGGTGAAATCAGGCGCAGGAAAGCAGAGTTCATTAAAGTGCTACTTTAATGCACACACGGTGAACTACGGTCAACCCACTTACGGGTGCTCAAACCAAATGCTCCAGACACAGGGAAACGAAAACAGTCTTGCACTAAATACACAAACATGTACATCTAATGCAAACAATAATCAATCCCGCACAAAGAACCAGGTGGGCCGGCTGACTAATAAAGCCTCACTAATTATACCCAACTCAAAACAGGTGTACTCAATAAACACATAAGGAGGGGGAGAAAATAATCAGTGGCAGCTAGTAGGCCGGTGACAACGACCGCCGAGCCCCACCCGAACTGGAAGGGGAGCCACCTTCGGTCAGAGTCGTGACAGGTCTAGTTACAGTTTGACTTAAATTGGCTTCCAAAACTATGGCAAGACTTGAACATGGCTGTCTAGCAATGATCAACAACCAACTTAATAGAGCATGAAGAATTTAAAAAAGAATAATGTGTAAATATTGTACAATCCAGGTGTGCAAAGCAGTTATTAGAGACTTATCCAGATAGATTCTAACTCAGGGGTGAGCGTTATGTAAAAGAGAGATTTCGGTATTTCATTTTCAATATATTAGAAATAAATTCTATAAACATGTTTTCACTTGGTCTATTATGGGGCAGTGTGTGTCGATGGGCGAGAAAAACATATATTTAATCCATTTGAATTCAGCCTGTAACACAACAAAATGTGGAATAAGTTAAAGCACTCTATGTATATTTTCATGATATTTACACACAACAATACCTCAAGATTTCTTTTCAATTTTAGGTGAAATATTTTCCATATTTCACATCCATATTCTCATCTCAGCTGGATGTATTCAAGTTCAAATTCACTTCTGGTGTGCAGGCCCTTTGGTCTGGTGGTCTGGGTACATGTATGCTTCGATACCTGTCTTCAACTTTCTTACGTTGTCTCCTCCTAAACTTTCTCCCACGCTGTTTGTAATCTTTTTGAATGAAGCACATTTTTTTTATCTTTAAAAATTCAAATAAATTCACTTCTGGGATTTATGTTGTAGAACACAGGATTTGAAAAGAATATCAATCAATATCAATCATTCCACCTCATTATAACTTGAAAAGAATGTGTTTACCTGAAAAACAGCAATTAATCCAGCATATTTTATATGTGCAGAGGCATAAACAACGGTCTACATGTAATAGAATTTGTCTGTTCTGTATAACTATCTGGAGGGTGATGACTCATCTTTCAAGGTCAACTATCTGTTATGTGTGTGAGTGTCTGTTTCTATGTATGTGTGCTGTGCGTGTATGTTTGTGTGTATGCCTGTCTGTAAGAGTGTAGGTACGCTCATATATTTGTGCTTTTCATGCTTAATTGATATAACCGAATGAGTCACTCATGACTTTGAAACAACACGCCCAGGATGCGTTCTCCCATCCACCAACATTGAGCAGCAGAGGAGGAAGATCAAGGAGGTGTGTTGAGATGGGAAGGCCAGGAGGGTCCTTTCTAATAAGAATGGGCCTCCTCAGCCTCGGGCACCATGTGAACAGACAGTCTTCCCCGTATACAAGTGCATCATGACCTTTGACCTCAGCAAACATCACAACCTGCTGGTGCCCGGAGGGATGGACAGGGTGCTGCGTCTGTGGAACCCATATGTCCCTGGGTGAGGGAACACATAGGAAACTCATGTTTAGGAGAGCTACTGGGTGTGCAAGCTTTTCATCCAGCCCTGCAGTAAAGGCACCGACATTGGTAAAGGGACACTGTTGCTGTTCTCTAACAGGAAGCACACCGGTGTGTTAATTGGGACACTCTGCTCCTGTCGTCTACCTCTTCATCTCCTCAGAGGAACCATATCTTCTCTGTCTCTATGGACAACACTGCCAAGATGGGACACCATTTAATGCTCCTCCAAACTATAAATTATCGGCTGACTTTCCTCATAATTGGTCTTCTGTTGAGGTAAGTCCACATTGTAGGGCATCATTTTGGTAGATGCAGCTATAGGCCAGAATCCAAAATGAATGGAAAAGATGAGCACCATGTAATGTAATCCAGATTTGTGGTGCTCATCTTTTCCATTCATTTGGGGTTGAAAACTTGAGGCATATAGCTGGATCTACACAACCGATAGCGAGGGATATTAACTCATTTTGACCCTAGACTACTTTTGAGGTCAGAAAACATCTGATAAACTTGGACTTAAGTGTAATGTCCCTTTTAATAACTGGTGACTGTCTGTCTATCAGATCTGGGCTATCCAAGACCAATGCTGCCCCATTATAGACCACCCCAAAGCTAGGCTTGTCCATGGAGACATGTCTGCATGCCTGTATTCTCCCCCCACCAGAGCACTGTACATGGCAGCAGACTCTCTAGCGCTGCTGTCTCTCAGGACCAAGTTGGTTACTTTACTTTTGGTCCGTATCTTAAATTACCCCTATTCCGTGCCCTGATGCACTACTTCTCTCTGGTCAAAATTAGTGCACTTTATTGGGAATAATGTGCCATTTGTTACCATTAGGGTTCCACAAATAAGGGAATATACTGTCAAATTTGCCCCTGGGCATTAATAAACCATATTCCTTCAACTAAAGCAGGGATAGGCAACTTTTGTGGTGGGGGCCACAAAAAAACAGAACTCATCATGACGAGCCGCAGTGCCCCCACCCCCCACCTTGTGAGCAAAACATTTTAGCGGCCCCCGTGCGACAGTGAAGATACATCTTGTTTGGGCCCTCGGGTCTAGAGAAAATGTTGCCATTTTAAAGCCAATTTGCTGCAATTCTATACATTTTGCCATAGGTCGGAGAGAAGATTTAGCAGTTTTATAACTAATTTCATGCATTTCAAAAAATTTTGTTATGGGGTGGAGAGAAAATATCGTTTTACAGCTAATTTCCTGCAATTCTAAACATTTTGCTATAGGGTAGAGGCAAATGTTTGCAGTTTTTAATATGATAACTGGCCCCACAAGTTTAGATAGCTGGCCGCTAGACTAATTTATCAATCTAAAAATGTTTTGTTCACATGCGCTAATTCAGTGATGGCTGATGCACAATCTAATTTCGAAATGTCACCTTGTGTATTCTTTTATTCTAGCTCTTCTATTCTAAGTTGAGACCCCGACGGAATTCCAAAAACACATATACAATTGGAGTTTGCTATTTAAAAGAAGCATTGCCTGATGTGAACCATGGCTCGAACAAAAGAGATCTCAGAAGACCTAAGATTAAGAACTGTTGACTTGCATAGAGCTAGAAAGGGTTACAAAAGTATCTCTAAAAGCCTTGATGTTCATCAGTCCAAGGTAAGACAAATTGTCTATAAATGGAGAAAGTTCAGCACTGTTGCTACTCTCCCTAGGAGTGGCCGTCCTGCAAAGATGACTGCAAGAGCACAGCGCAGAATGCTCACTGAGGTTCTGGAACATGCCATCATCTCTCTTGACGAGCATACGATACGTAAAACACTAAACCAAAATGGTATTCATTCAAGTTTATCAAGACATTCCGCCGGAATGCTATCTGCTGTAAAGACATGAAAACGTATAATTGTTGATGTGTTATTAGTTTAAGCAGACTGTACTTACATACACACACATATACATACATACGGTCACGGTTTTCATGTGGTGAAGGAGAGTCGGACCAAACTGCAGCGTGTATATTGCGATCCATGTTTATTTAAACAAACGTAAACACGACTAAACACGAACACTACAAAACAATAAACGAAACAAAAACCGAAAACAGCCAATACTTGTGTCAACTAACATCGAACAAGGACATCAAGACACTCAGGACAATCACCCATAATACAACCAAAGAATATGGCTGCCTAAATATGGTTCCCAATCAGAGACAACGATAAACACCTGCCTCTGATTGAGAACCACTTCAGACAGCCATAGACTAACCTAGAACACCCCACTAAGCTACAATCCCACTATCTACACACCACATACAAAAAACCCATGTCACACCCTGGCCTGACCAAATACATGAAGAAAAACACAAAATACTACGACCAGGGCGTGACAGAACCCCCCTAAGGTGCGGACTCCCGAACGCACCTCAAATCAATAGGGAGGGTCCGGGTGGGCGTCTGTCCATGGTGGCGGCTCCGGCGCGGGACGTGGACCCCACTTCACAATTGTCTTAGTCCGCCTTATTGTCCGCCTCCATGGCTTTCTCACCATGGCCACCCTTATCAATGACCCCTCTGGACAGAGGGGCAGAAGCTCTGGCGCCTCTGGGCTGAGGGGCTCTGGCGCCTCTGGGCTGAGGGGCTCTGGCGCCTCTGGGCTGAGGGGCTCTGGCGCCTCTGGGCTGAGGGGCTCTGGCGCCTCTGGGCTGAGGGGCTCTGGCGCCTCTGGGCTGAGGGGCTCTGGCGCCTCTGGGCTGAGGGGCTCTCGCGCCGGACAGGCGGGAGACTCCGGCAGCAGCGCCGGACAGGCGGGAGACTCCGGCAGCAGCGCCGGACAGGCGGGAGACTCCGGCAGCAGCGCCGGACAGGCGGGAGACTCCGGCAGCAGCGCCGGACAGGCGGGACCACCTGCAGGGAGGAGACAGAGAGACAGCCTGGTGCGTGGGGCTGCCACAGGAACCACCAGGCTGGGGAGACCTTCAGGAGGCTTGGTGTTAGGAGGAGCCTGAAGGACCGGGCTGTGGGGGAGCACTGGAGCTCTGGTGCGCAAACTTGGCACCACTTCCCCAGGCTGGACAACTACTCTAGCCCAGACCCTCCAGAGTGCAGGCACAGGTTGAACCGGGCTGTGGGTAAGCACGGGAGATCTAGTGCTTACTACACGCACCTCTCCCTTAGGCTCCACTCCCACATTTGCCCGGCACGAGCGGAGCGCAGGCAGAGGACGCACTGCACCCTCCCAGCGCCCCGGAGACACAGCACGCAGAGCCGGCACAGGATAACCTGGACCAAAACTGCGTACCAGCGACCAGACCCGCTGAGCAGGCACCATACGCCCTGGCTCAATGCCCACACTCGCATGGCACTTTCGGGTGCTACCCTATAGCGCACCGGGCTATGGGCACGCACTGGCAACACCGTGCGCTTAACCGCATAACACGGTGCCTGACCAGTAATGCGCTGCTTATAAAAAGCACGAGGAGTGAGCTCAGGTCTGCTACCTGGCTTAGTACCACACCTCGTCTGCCCCCCCCCCCCAATTTTTTTTGGGGGGGGCTGCCTCTCGTACCTGTCGCACTGCCGTGCTGCCTCCTCATATTGCCGGCTCCTCTCTCCGGCTGCCTCTGCTCTCCTAGCTGCCTCCACCTGTTCCCATGGAAGGCGATCCTTTCCCGCCAGGATCTCCTCCCAGGTGTAGCAACCCTTGCCGTCCAATACATCCTCCCATGTCCATTCCTCCTGTGATGCTGGCCGCTGTTGTTGCTGCTGCTGCTGCTGCTGTCGTCGCTGCTGTTTACCACGCCACTTGGTCCGAGTTGGGTGGGTGATTCTGTCACGGTTTTCATGTGGTGAAGGAGATTCGGACCAAACTGCAGCGTGTATATTGCGATCCATGTTTATTTAAACAAACGTAAACACGACTAAACACGAACACTACAAAACAATAAACGAAACAAAAACCGAAAACAGCCAATACTTGTGTCAACTAACATCGAACAAGGACATCAAGACACTCAGGACAATCAACCACAATACAACCAAAGAATATGGCTGCCTAAATATGGTTCCCAATCAGAGACAACGATAAACACCTGCCTCTGATTGAGAACCACTTCAGACAGCCATAGACTAACCTAGAACACCCCACTAAGCTACAATCCCACTATCTACACACCACATACAAAAAACCCATGTCACACCCTGGCCTGACCAAATACATGAAGAAAAACACAAAATACTACGACCAGGGCGTGACACATACATACATACACACTGAACAAAAATATAAACACAACATGCAACAATTTTAAAAACTGAGTTACAGTTCATATGGAAATCAATCAAATGAAATAAATTCATTATGCCCTAATCTATGGATTTCATGACTGGGAATACAGATATGCATCTATTGGGTGACAGAAAACCTTTAATAAAGGTATGGATGTGGATCAGAAAACGAGTCACTATGTCATGCATAGGTGTAATAGGTGGCAGGGAAGTCAGGTGCAGGAGAGTCAAATGGAGTCTTTTAATAAAGTCCACGGAGTATGCTCCATAACACTAACTGTACATAAACAAACAAACATGGGTACGAGGACCCGACGCGCACCTATACAACAATCACACTGCACCGCCCGAACAAGGAGAGGCAACGACTTCGGCAGAAGTCGTGACACACTATCTGGTGTGACTACCATTTGCCTCCTGCAGCGCATAGAGTTGATCAGGCTGTTGATTGTGGCCCGTGAAATGTTGTCCCACTCCTCATCGCTGTCGTACACGTCGATCCAGAGCATCCCAAACATGCTCAAAGGGTTACATGTCTGGTGAGTATGCAGGTCATAGAAGAACTGGGACATTTTCAGCTTCCAGGAATTGTATACAGATCCTTATGACACGGGGCTGTGCATTATCATGCTGAAACATGAGGTGATGGCTGTGGATGAATGGCACATTCAATGGGCCTCAGGATCTTGTCACGGTATATGTGCATTCAAATTGCCACCGATAAAATGCACTTGTGTTTGTATCTGCCCAACCATAACCCCACTGCCACCATGGGGCAATCTGTTTACAACATTGACATCAGCAAACCGCTCGCCCACACAATGCCATACACACTGTCTGCATCTGCTAAGTACAGTTGAAAGAGCACAATTATCCAGTGTGTCAGTGGCCATCAAAGGTGAGCATTTGCCCACTGAAGTCAGTTACAACGCCGAACTGCAGTCAGGTCAAGACCCTGGTGAAGACGACGAGCACACAGATAAGCTTCCCTGAGACGGTTTCTGACAATTTGTGCAGAATTCTTCGGTTGTGCAAACCCACAGTTTCATCAGCTGTCCGGATGGCTGGTCTCAGACGGTTTCGCAGGGGAAGAAGCCGGATGTGTAGGTCCTGGGCTGGCGTGGTTACACGTGGTCTGCGGTTGTGAGGCCGGTTGGACATACTGCCAAATTCACTAAAACAACATTGTTGGCGGCATATGGTAGGAAAATGAACATTACATTCTCTAGCAACAGCTGTGATGGACATTCCTGCAGTCAGCATGCCAATTGCACGCACCCTCAAAACTTGAGACATCTGTGGCACGGTGTTGTATGACAAAACTGCACATTTTAGAGTGGCCTTTTATTGTCTCCAGCAGAAGGTGCACCTGTTTAATCATCATGCTGTTTAACCAGCTTCTTGATATGCCACAGCTGTCAAGTAGATGGATTATCTTGGCAGAGGAGAAATGCTCACTAACAGGGAAGTAAACTAATTAGTGGACATTTTTAATGAGAAATAAGCTTTTGTAAGTATGAAACATTTCTGGGATCTTTCATTTCAGTTTATGAAACATGTTGTGTTAATATTTTTGTTCAGTTCTAAAAATATATATACAAATTGGTTTGTGGGCCAACAAAGGGCTGCCAGTTGCCCATCCCTGAACTAGGGCAACATGAGACAGAAATATACTAAGATTAAGTACATAGGGTAATATACTAGGATTAGATACATAGGGTAATATATTAGGATTAAATACATAGGGTAATATACTAGGATTAAGAACTTTGGGTAATATACTATGAGTAAATACATAGGGTAATATACTAGGATTAAGTACATAGGGTAATATACTAGGATTAAGTACATAGGGTAATATACTAGGATGAAATACATTAGGTAATATACTAGGATTAAATATGTAGGGTAATATACTAGGATTAAATACATAGGGTAATATACTAGGATTAAATACATAGGGTAATATACTAGAATTAAGTGCATAGGGTAATATACTAGGATTAAGTACATAGGATAATATACTAGGATTAAGTACATAGGGTAATATACTATAATTAAATATATAGGGCAATATACTAGGATTAAATACGTAGGGTAATATAGCACGATTAAGTATATAGGGTAATATACTAGGATTAAGTACATTGGGTAATTAATATACTAGGATTAAGTACATAGGGTAATATACTAGAATTAAATACATAGGGTAATATACTAGGATTAAGAACATAGGGTAATATACTAGGATTAAGTACATAGGGTAATATACTAGGATTAAGTACATAGGGTAATATACTAGGATTAAATACGTAGGGTAATATAGCACGATTAAGTACATAGGGTAATATACTAGGATTAAGTACATTGGGTAATATACTAGGATTAAGTACATACGGTAATATACTAGGATTAAGTACATTGGGTAATATACTAGGATTAAGTACATAGGGTAATATACTAGGATTAAGTACATAGGGTAATATACTAGGATTTCATACATTGGGTAATATACTAGGATTAAGTACATACGGTAATATACTAGGATTAAGTACATAGGGTAATATACTAGGATTAAGTACATAGGGTAAAATACTAGGATTAAATACATAGGGTAATATACTAGGATTTCATACATAGGGAAAAATATTGACAGATTTAAAAACCCATGTGTTAATCAAAGCAATGTTTCTATTTTAAGTAATTCGCTCTCCTCACTCCTTCTGTCTGTCGTCTCTTCTCTTCAACATCACTTCTCCTCAACATCTCTTTACTCTCTCCTCTTCACCTTTTCTCTCCTTTCTCCTGACCACCTCTCTCATCTCTTTTCCTAACCATCTTCCTCTCCTTTCTCCTCCTCACCATCTCTCTCCTATTTTCTCCTCCAGGCCCCATCCCAAGGAACATCTGATAGTGTCTCAGCTGCACCAAAGGATCCGTGAGTTTCAAGTAATTCTCTCCTCGGAACCCTATCTTTTTTCCCCCTCTTTAAAAAAAAGGGGTGGGGGGGAATGGACTTTAGTTTCGTAGACTTTATTTCAGCAGTTGGGAAGGTAAGTGGGAGACAGGTAGAAGGAGAAGGACAGAATGGAAAGACAGAATGGAGTCGGCTGTATACACTAGGGCCCAGATTCACAAAACATTCCTAATTGTTTTATTAACTGCTATCTTTTTCCTTAACTACAGACCCATGAAAAAAGTTAAGCAAAGTTGTTGTTACACAAAAAGGTTTGTGCTCTATTTCTTATGTTTCTCCTTAAGCAAAAAGTTAATAAAAAATGTGATTCTTGATAGCTAAACCCTGGTCTTAAACTCAGGGCAGTGAGAGAATAAGCTCATGGAAGCAATTGAACATGTTTAATTCACTCATAAACTTCATCTGAAAGTTTCAGTGTTGCTTATTTTAAAATAAAGAACATGTTCTAGAACAGTAATCTCTGTAGAAAATATGTTAACATGATTGCCATTGCTAGCTAGATAGCTGAATTGGTTGCCTAGCAACAAACATCTTATTAAGAAGATTTTTGAAAAGTTCGTAAGACAATCATGAAATGATAGATATTGTTGAGGAATTGCATTTACGAATTATCTTATGTCATTTTTCTCCTTAAGAAGCTTCTTAAGTTTTTGCGTAAGGAGTGTTTTGTGAATCTGGGCCCAGTACTCCAAACTCGGGCGCTGAGGCCCTTTCACCCAGAACATAATTCCTGCAAAATGCTGCAGTAGCTACTGGTCCCACAGACAGAATTACGGACATTTTTATAAGCAAATTCATACTTACTTTTGGTTGCTAGTGACGCGACCCATTCGTTCGTTCCTTTGCTTGCTGCTAGCAAGCCAACCTGTTATGGCTACACAGTCACTACCTCTGCAGTCAGAATAACAGCAATGTTTATTACGTTGCATTTGTTTAAGCTGTTTGTCCCACTTTTATACCACAACATTGTTGAATACTCCTTTTTGATTGGCTGGAAAGGCATTCGAGAATGAATATTAAAACCAGATAAAGCGGCAGTTGAAAGAGATATCGGGACAGTTAGAAAAGATATCGGGACAGTTGGAAAAGATATCGGGACAGTTGGAAAAGATATCGGGACACCTTGCACAGATGATGCAATAATATATACATACACATGCAGACCGTATGTCACGTTCTGACCTTAGTTCCCTTATTATGTCTTTGTGGTAGTTTGGTCAGGGCGTGAGTTGGGGTGGGTAGTCTATGTTCGTTCTTCTATGTAGTATTTATGTGTTTGGCCTGGTATGGTTCTCAATCAGATCAATGTTAATACATTTTCAACATGGACACGTACGAAGCTGCATATTGGTCCGATCCTTCATACTCCTCGTCAGAGGAAGATAAATATCGTCACACCGTACTTGTTACAAAGTTACAGAAAGCTAAACAACATCAACACACACACTGAAATGTGATACATTGTAAATGCAGTTCGAACGAGGAAAAAACATAGCTAGCTAGATTGATTTGTTTTTTCAGAGACATGTTTTTGGGGATCATCTGATGGCCTAACTCGATGAGTGATGAACATTATGAATTTCTCCTGTCGCCTCTGTGGCTAATGCTGTCAAATCCTCCCACGTTTCTAGTTTGACCAGCTGTTTTCAGAAACATATATTTGTTCATTTGGTTGTCATATTGGCAGTTTTGCTAGCAACAAACTATTTAGCTAGCTTCGAGCCTATTTTTTGATATGCGATACTATCTAGTAATTAAAACAGTTGACGTTTGTCCTGACAAGAAGACCGAGGTAAAGACAGATTCAGGTTGGAAATTCAACAGATATTCGCCTGTAGTTTTCCTTACTTCCACTAACAGTAGTTAGGGACCGTCAACATAGTGACAAATCACATTCTTCAAATTTCAAAAGCTCTTTAACCATTAATCCTAAAACTTTCAAAACTGGTTCTTTTCACGAGTGGTGCTCGGCGGTCGTCGTCACCGGCCTATTAGCTGTCACTGATTGTCTTTCCTCCCCCTCCTTGTATGTTTATTGGTAGCACCTGTTTATGTATGATTAGTTTGTCTTTATTAGACACCTGGCCCGCCTGGTTGTTGTGCGGGATTATTTCAGTGTAACCTTCGGCTCTGTTGTAGAGGTACATGTTAGTGCCTGGTCGTGATTTTTCCGTTGTACATTTTCATTCCCTGTGTTTGGGGCCGTTACTATTGTGAGCACCCTGTGGTGCGTTGGTGCTATTAAAGACGCACAGCATTGCACTCTCTGTCTTCTGCGTTTGACTCCACACCCACGACACCCGGAGCATTACAGTTCTAGCTAACCTAATGGCATAGACACACATTGCACACTTTTTTTGTTGGTTTACATCTCACACAATTTTTTATTATTTATTAACATTTTTGAAATTCAATAGCGCCTTGGTCATGTGACTCACACAAATCAAATCAAACTTAATTTGTCACATGCGCCAAATACAACAAGTGTAGACCTTATCGTGAAATGCTTACTTACAAGCCCTTAACCAACAATGCAGTTCAAGAAGTGTTAAGAGGACAGGGGGAAGTATTTTCACTTTGGATGAATTGCGTGCCCATAGTGAACTGCATCCTACTCTGTCCTAGATTGCTAATATATGCATATTATTATTACTATTGGATAGAAAACACTCTGAAGTTTCTAAAACTGTTTGAATTATGTCTGTGAGTATAACAGAACTCACTAGATGTCCTCATTCAGTAGAAAGTGGAGCATTTGCTGTGAACTTTGACCGAATGGGAGGGAATTGTTCTGTCAGTGTCCCGACAGAATGCCATTTTCCTGTGGCGCATTTCTCTGTGGGTGCTACCGCCGTTCCATTTGGCTGCAGCTGAAAACGTATGATCCGGTTGGAACGTTATTGGATATATATGATAATAACATCCTGAAGATTGATTCTCTACTTAGTTTGACAAGTTTATTCGACCTGGAATATATATTTTTGAAGTTTTCGTGAGAGTTATCATGGACCAGCAGTCAGTTTTTGGGCACGTGAGCTGAAAGTGATAGCAAATGCAGCTAATTGGACACTAGTATTGGACATTATGGAACAAAATAACGATTTATTGTGGAACTAGAACTCCTTGCACTACATTCTGGGAAAAGATCATCAAAGGTAAGGGAATATTTATGTTGTAATTTCGTATTTCTGTTGACTCCAACTCAGACTTTTATGTCTGAGCGTTGTCAGGATTTGGCCAGGGTTGTTCCGGTTTTTGGTCACTAGATGCCCCCATTGTGCCTTTTGACATTTTGTTTTCCCTTGATCCCCATTATTATTTGCACCTGTGCCTCGTTTCCCCTGATTGTATTTAAACCCTTTGTTTTCCTCTGTTCTTTGCTCTGTGTTTGTATGTTAGCACCCAGCCCTAGTACTCTGAGAACTCTTGTTGTTCCCGGTGGACTATCTTGTGGAATTCTGTTTTTTTGTTCTTGTTTGTTTTTTGAGTATCTTTTGAGGCTTTTTGTGTCTTGGAGGATTACCTTTGTTCTTGTAGGATTCCTTTTGAGGTTGTGGAGTTACATGTTTTCCTGAAGAACTTCACTTTTTACTTCATTAAATACACCGTCTCAAGTACTGCTGTCTCAGATTATTGCAATGTTAGGCTTTTTCCGTAACGTTTAAAAAAAATCTGACACAGCGGTTGCATTAAGAACCAGTGTATCTTTAATTATATGTAGAACATGTATCTTTAGTCAAAGTTTATGATGAGTATTTCTGTTATCTGGCGTAGCTTTCTATAATTCCTCCGGATATTTTGGAGGCAGTTCTGAACATGGCTTCAATGTAAACCGAGATTTGTGGATATAAATATGCATATTATCGAACAAAACATAAATGTATTGTGTAACATGTCATATGAGTGTCATCTGATGAAGATTTTCAAAAGGTTAGTGATTCATTTTATCTCTAATCCTGCTTTTGTGACTATTTTTGGCAGGAAAAAATGGTTGCGTTATCCCTTTGATTTGGTGGTGGTCTAACATAAATACATGTTGTATTTTCGCTGTAAAATATTTAAAAAATCGGACATGATGGGCAGATTAACAAGATGTTTATCTTTCATTTGAGGTATTGGACTTGTTAATGTGTGAAAGTTAAATATTTCTAAAGAGTATTTTTTAAATTCCCTGCGCCACCTTTTCAGCTGAATGGGGGTCAAGAAAATATGTACCAAGTAGACTAATATAAAAAACAATAATAAAAAGAATGAATAGCAATAGCGAGGCTATATACAAGGGGCACCGGTACCGTGTCAGTGTGCGGGAGTAGAGGTTAGTTGAGGTAATTTGTACATGTAGGTAGAGGTGAAGTGACTATGCATAGATAATAAACAGCGAGTAGCAGCAGTGTAAAAAAAAAAGTGGGTGGGGTGGGGGGGGTCAATGCAAATAGTCCTGGGCTATTGTATTAATTGTTCAGCAGTCTTATGGCTTGGGGGTAGAAGCTGTTGAAGGGCTTCTTGGTCCGAGACCTGGCCCTCCGGTACCGCTTGCCGTACAGTAGCAGAGAAAACAGTCTTGGGTGACTGGAGTCACTGACAATTTTATGGGCTTTCCACTGACACCACCACATATAGGTTCTGGATGGCAGGAAGCTTGGCCCCAGTGATGTACTGGGCCATTTGCACTACCCTCTGTAACGCCTTACGATCAGATGCCGAGCAGTTGCCATACCAGGCAGTGATGCAACCGGTCAGGATGCTCTCGATGGTGCAGCTGTAGAACCTTTTAAGGATCTGGGGACCCATGCCAAATCTTGTCAGTCCCCTGAGGTGGAAAAGGTTTTGTTGTGCCCTCTTCACGACTGTCTTGGTACGTTTGGACCATGATAGTTCGTTGGTGATGTGGACACTCTCAACCCGCTCCACTGCAGCCCATCAATGTTAATGGGAGCCTGTTCGGCCCTCCTTTTCCTGTAGTCCACGATCAGCTCCTTTGTCTTGCTCACATTGAGGGAAAGGTTGTTGTCCTGGTACCACACTGCCAGTTCTCTGACCTCCTCCCTATAGGCCGTCTCATTGTTGTCGGTGATCAGGCCTATCACTGTTGCGTTGTCAGCAAACTTAATGATGGTATTGGAGTCGTGTTTGGCCACGCAGTCGTGGGTGAACAGGGAGTACAGGAAGGGACTAAGCACACACCCCTGAGGGGCCTCAGTGTTCAGGTTCAGTGTGGCAGACGTGTTGTTGCCTACTCTTACCACCTGGGGGCGGCCCGTCAGGAAGTCCAGGATCCAGTTGCAGAGGGAGGTGTTTAGTCCCAGGGTCCTAAGATTAGTGATGAGCTTCATGGGCACTATTTTTTCCCTCTGGTTGCACATGTGACATGCTGGTAAAAATGTTGTAAAACGGATTTAAGTTGGGCTGCATTAAGTCCCCCACCACTAGGAGCGCCACTTCTGGGTGAGCATTTTCTTCTTTGCTTATGGCCTTATAGAGTTGAGAGTTGAGAGTGGTCTTACTGCCAGCTTCGTTCTGTGGTGGTAAATAGATGGCTACGAATGATATAGATGAGACCTCTCTTGGTAGATAGTGTGGTCTACAGCATATCATAAGGTACTATACATCAGGCGAGCAATACCTCAAGACTTCTTTAATATTAGACATCGTGCACCAGCTGTTGTTGACAAATCGACACACCCCTCGTCTTACCAGAGGTAGCGTCTCTGTTCTGCCGGTGCATGGAAAATCCCGCTAGCTCAATATTGCCCGTATCGTCATTCTCGGTCACGTCTCGGTGAAACATAAGCATATAGTTTTTAATATCCCGTTGGTAGGATAATCTTAATTGCAGGTCATCAATTTTATTTTCCAATGATTGCACGTTAGCAAGAAGAACGGATGTCAGTGGGAGTTTACTCACTCACCTACGGATACACAGAAGGCTGCCCGATCTGCGGACCCTTTTCCTGTGTCTTTTCTTCAAGCAAAAGGCGTGGTCCATTTCATCTCACACGATTTCACATACATTTTCAATGTTTTTCAATGATTCCAATTTCAATAGCTCCTTGGTCATGTGACCTACAACCCTCAAACTACTTTCAGAACATCCAGTCACTAGCCTTATATATTGCACATGCTTTATTTCATCCATTTTCATCTCAGATGATTTTACATACATTTTCTGTTTTTCATTGATTTGAATATCAATAGCTCTCTGGTCATGTGACCTACAACCTTCAAACTACTTTCAGAATATCCACCGTCATGCCTTACATATTGTACACCCTTTTGTTTGTCCATTTTCATCTCACATGATTTTACATACATTTTTCATACGTTCTAATTCAATAGCTCCTTGGTCATGTGACCTACTGGACTCAAACAAGGGTCAGAATGTCCATTGACTACTCTTCTATATATTGCACACCCTTTAGTTTGTCCATTTTCATCTCACACGACTTTACATACATTTTTTGAACTTTCTAATTTCATTAGCTTCTTGGTCATGTGACCTACTGACCTCGAACAAGGTTTATAATATGCACTGACTACCCTTCTAAATTGCACACACTTTTGTTTGTCCTTTTTCATCTCAGGTGATTTTAAATTTTTTAATTTCATTTTTCAAAATGTTACATTTCAATAGCTCCTTGGTCATGTGACCTACTGACCTCAGTCAAGGAACAGAATGTACACTAAGTGGGCCTACACATATGTCCATTTTCTCACACGATTTTACGTTAATTTTCCTGCTCTGCCCCCCTGAAGGACAGTGTAACTCACACACCTATTCACTTGGGCCTTCTCCCTGGGGCCTTCCTGACCTTCAGGCAGGCCCACATTGACCTGGTGACCTCTGACTTTTGGCCTCTAGGTCTACACTCCTTGCCCGCCTGCCTGCACCTGGTAACCCGAAACAGGCTCTGTGCACCTGGTGACCCGCACACTTTTATCCGTACTCCAACCTCCACAGCCTGAGCGCTGCCCCCAGCCCCCGAGTCTGGCCGCCCCTGCTCAGAGTTCATGAGGCCTCCTAACCCGTAAGTAAAGATGGAGGATGGTGGAGGAAGATGCCTTCCGTCCCCGACAAATGCTTGGATCAAGGGCTGACTTTCAATAGATCGCAGCAAGTGACCTGCTCTACTACGTACAAAACCTTGACTCAGATTCAGGTCGTCTACGAGTGATTTAGTACCAGGTTCCCCACAAACATGCAGTGCGCATCAGGAGAGGGGCGGCAACTCATCCGACCGCACACCAACCCCGTCACAAATGGCTCTACTCACCTGCCAAAAGAGGCCAACCAAAGATCCGCACCGCTACGGTATCGTTGGGTTTAGGGGTGATTCTGACATAGAGGCATTCAGTCATAATCCCACAGATGTTAGCTTCGCACCATTAGCTCCTCAGCCAAGCACATACACCAAATGTCTGAACCTGTGGTTCCTCTCGTACTGAACAGGATTACTACAGGTGGGTACGCTCCTTTGAATTTCATCAAGTTGACATCCAGTGATCCGTGCCCAGTGGGAACCTAGGCTTCTTCGTCTGTTTTATGGGTCTGCAGTAAATCAATGGGCGTGGATGGTACTACCCACATCAGATGTAGGCCTCCCTCCCCAGACAAGCTGGAGATGCCTCTCCCCACTTCATAGGTCATGAGCCAGATCCATGCAATGCCCTATCAATGGGTTTAGTCTCTGCCTCAAGTCTAGTGAGCGTAGAGGAGACCTCCCCACCTGCAATGTGTGGTGTCTCACACTCAAGCAAGACTGAGGCCTGAGGCCTGGCATGTGCCTAATGGTAAGGCACATGCCATCTCCACTACATGCTCGAAGGAGCGTGGAGGAGAGCTATCACATTGAATGTGTAGAGTCCCGCAGCCAGGCGGACCTGAGACCTGGCAGTGTCCATAACCGCTAAGCACATTCCATCTCAATTTAGTGCTCCACTGTTAGCGGGTCCAGCCCGAAGCCAGCATTCAATTCAAACCTTTGCGGTTTTGAGTTATCTAAGTATACAGGGGACGAGTGTTTAAATGTTTTACCACAGCCGCTCTGCGATCAGATTGTTGCCAGTAGTACACTTTCATCAGCCGTCTCCCAGGATTTAACTCCCACCTCCCAGCCAAAGCCAGGGATGCATTCAAGCCATCATTCTCAGATAGGCTTCCTGTCAAGGTCAGGATTCTTTACAAGAGCACAGCAGCAAATCATTGAGTCTTTTTTTTGTGGAACCGCCCTCACATTTTCATGCTTGACCAAAAGCCCCATATTCCAGGACCGACTGCCGACTGCCCCCTTCCGTAAACGTCACCATCTGCAGGTAACTCCCGTTTGGTTTGCATTGTTAGCGACACCTGAAAACAGCTGACATACAGGGGGGATTGGAAGAGCCCTGATAGAGGGCTGCCTCGTTATCTCCCTTACCCCCCTGTACTAACATCCTAGAGACAGTTTGTCTCCGAGCCATTGGAGAGACACCCTCAAACATGTGACACACAGAGTAGGGGTTGGAAAGAGCCCTCCAAGGGCTATGGTACTATTTATCCTGAAGTTATGGATCTGACTTTGCCGTCTTCCCTTACCTCCCCTGTCTTATCCTATCCGAGGTTGTCACTCTCAGCCGGACCGGGGTTTCGTTCGACCTGAAGGCACCTTTTGCTCCAGTTTGATCGTATTCGACTTTATTTCTGGAAGCATGGACCCCCAATTTCCTGGGCTAACAACTCCTTAAGAGGGTCATAGTTACTCCCTCCGTCTACCTGCACTTCATAGAATTTCTTCATATTCACTGAGCAGAAATCACATCGCGTCAACACCCACCTTGGGCTTTCACAATGCTTTGTTTTAATGAAATTCCCCTGGTCCTCACCAGTTCTAAGTCAGCTACTTGGCGCTGGCCGAGACGACCAGCCGGAGACCCCGCATGAACGTAGCTGGGTAGATCCGCGAGAATGGCCCGGCGTGAGTCCAGAGTTGATGACACTAACAACCGGAACCAACCCCCCACCGGTTCGCCTTCGGCCCGCCGACAGACCCCACCCCGACAAACCCCACATGCAGCCCCTTGCGAGACCACGCACGAGAGACCGTGAGATGGTCCGCACAACAAACTTCCAACGGTGGCGAGAGGAGGGCGAGGGAGCGACAGCCCTGAGAGCCAATCCCATTCCAGGGTGCACTGTCCTTCACAAAGAAAAGAGAACTCTCCCCGGTGCTCCCGTCAGCTTCTCCAAGATCGGTCGTGTTACCGCACTGGACGGCGCCCGTTTCAGCTGGTCCGTGGACATTCTGAAGTAGCTTGAGGTCAGTAGGTCACATGAGGTGTGCAATGTGTAGGGTGTGCAATGTGTAGACCCACTAATTGTTCGGTCTGAACCTTGTTAGAGGTCAGTAGGTCACATGATGAAGGAGCTATTGAAATTCGAAAGATTACAAAATTAATGTAAAATTGCGTGAGATGAAACTGGACAAACTAAAGGGCAATGTGTAGGCCCACCTAGTGCACATTCTGAACCTTCTTTGAGTCCAGTAGGGCACATGACTGTTAAAGGAATTCTAAATTCCTCTGTATTATTTCCCAATCATAATGAATTACTCTGTCAATGCATTCTATGGGATTGTAAGACCCAATATTTTTTATAAGAAATGGACAGAGCCCCGGTCTTAAAAGTCAGGTAACAGCGTTTAATTCAAGAGAGTACTGACCCAAAATACAAAGAACATTCCATTTGAAAGAGAAGATCAAAATGACGTCATCAGTTCTCACACTTTCTCCGA
The DNA here is from genome assembly GCF_023373465.1 of Oncorhynchus keta. Taxonomy (NCBI): domain Eukaryota; kingdom Metazoa; phylum Chordata; class Actinopteri; order Salmoniformes; family Salmonidae; genus Oncorhynchus; species Oncorhynchus keta. The sequence continues at coordinate 2,268,835 of NC_068453.1, forward strand.
TCCACACAATAGCGCAGTGTCTTCAGGTCTGGAGATTTTCTTCTACTCCCCTCATAAAACAAACATTCCAATCTGTCTAAAAGATATACTCTTCTCCACTAATGGAACATCAAAGAACATTCTTATCTGTCTGAAAAGATATACCATCCCTCTTCCTTAATCCCGCAAGGTACAGACAATTAATTCGTTTTAACTGCATTTTCAGTCCTAGTTTAACTAAAAACCCATACATTTCATACCACAACATAATAGTATTAAAATAAATGGTTCTAATTTAAATGTATACATAATTAATAATTTCAACTATAATTTCCTCCAACAATGACCAAGGAGCTTTTGAAATTAGAATGTTTACAAAATTAATGTAAAATCACCTGAGATTAAATTTAAATGTGTACGCCCACCTAGTGTACATTCTGAATCTTGTTAGAGGTCAGTAGGTCTGCCATTACCTGTATGACCTTTGACCCCAAAGGAATAAGGTATGTGATGGTATTTGAGGTATTTTTACTGAATTATTATTGCAATGTGACCTTACTGCTGCCTACCTAATGGAAGTTATTAGTAATAACGAAAAGTAAAATTGATAAAGATTGTGCACTGCAGAAGGTATTTTGTTTGTATTTGTGTGTTTGTATTGTGGTGTTAGTCTTATTTGTTCAAAATAAAACTTCAAAAATAAATGTGTTTGAATAAATGTTTGAAAGAAAGAATTAAGATGAATCTTCCTCATTACAGACTGGTCACTGGGGGGAGAGATGGCTTTCTAAAGATCTGGAGCATTAACAATGGTCAGTGTGTGAAAATATGAACAAGGGTGAGTACATTCTAATTCATATCTCACAGTATAAAGGTGGTGTTAGGAGCATTACAGACTGGTCACCGGGGGGAGAGATGGCTTTCTAAAGATCTGGAACATTAGCAATGGTCAGTGTGTGAAGATATGAACAAGGGTGAGTACATTCTAATTCATATCTCATAGTATAAAGCTGGTGTTAGGAGCATTGCAGTGTTTTTTTGTCTCTGTTATATAAGATAAGATGATTTGGTAACACTTTACTGTAGCCCCCTTATGTATGGATTCATAAAGCTGTTATTACACCCATTTAAGACATTATAACAGCCATCATAGTAATTTTAAACAATGGCATAAGCCATTATAAAGGTAACTATAACTGCCATTATAGATGACGGGCTAGTTTGTTTTTGTCCCTTATGTCAACTGCCTCCATTACACAGGCTATATAACCACTAATGTGCTATAATATAACATTAACATTTCACACAGATGGGGAGTCCAACGAGGTGTGTGACTGCACCTACCTGACAGTCCACAGAAACACGTGAGTAGAACCAATGATGGATGTGACAACTGTTGATTTGAGAGGAATAATGATTCATCTTAACCTTGTTTGTGTAATAAAGTTTTCCAGGTATGTGATGTCTGTTGGACGGGACAGCAGGTTTGACGTCTACTTTGTGAGTATAGATGTGAAGAAAGACTATCTCTACGAGCCAGAAAGGCCACATCTTTTCCAAATGAATGATTTACCCACTCCACTGACCCGTCTTCCCCTTAGAACTTATTCAACTTTATTGCCTCGAGATCCCATTTTCATTACCTTCTGCATTGGCTTCGCCAAAGCAGAGACTGCCTGAGGGTCTGCACCGGTAGCCATGCCAAGTTCAAAGCGTTTCAAGATTATGACTTCACAAAACACATGAGACGATCTTTGAAAATCCTTCAAGAGTATATTCTGAGTTTATTATCAGAGAGGAATATAAACGTCCTAATAAGCTTGCCTGCCTCTTTACACTTCAAAGTGTATTACGTATGTATGGCAGTCTTTGAGTGTTTCCTTGGTTACCAATTTACCATGTAGCCTATCTAACCTCGCGATCACATCTGTTTAAAAAATACCTCTTCTTCTCCTCTGTACCTCTGCATAAGAGACGGGTTTAAAGGAAGATGAGGTCTAGGTGATAGGTTCTGAAGAATTGACTTTCTATTCAATTCCATACTGCATAGCACTTCAATGACACTCACACCCTTCCAGGCCTGTAGTAAGAAAGGACCTGTCCACAGAGCTGTAATTCCTCCCACAGAGCCCTCGAATCCACCTTTGATTCTGAGAGCATCGAGAAAATCTTAGGAGATGGTTTTCAAAGACGGTCCTTTCCCTCTCAATAAGTACCCTCTGTACCCACTGTTTGATAAAATAACAAATGCCACGTGACTATGAGGCATAGTAATCTCGTTCCCAGCCACTTCCATCAACATTGCCTGGGGACAAGGTCAGAGGCACAGAGAACAGAGCCTTAGAGATGGCAGCCCACTTTACTAAGTCACAAAAAGGGCATCAGAGGGATCCCGTTAGAAATGCACACATGCCGCATCTCATTTCTACTCTTCAACAGTAGACGGCTGGTTAAAGATCCTCATTTCAAAATGATGACTGCATGCCCTGTATGTTTGTTTCCATGCTAGGATTCACCAGAAGAGCCTCACTACCTTCAGAAGCCTCGGCCCTCATGGCAGGACGATCTGGTGAATAAGGAATGAATGAGGAACATGAATAGGGAACTAGACATGCAATGCCAATCAGAATATGTAGGGCTAATCTGAGTGCTTATGTCAGGGGCTGACCTCTAGAATCAGGCCCCTCCCTGCCCATAAAATTGTATTAATTGTGATCTAAAAGGCTAAACGGATCCTAAATCAGCTCTCCTACTTTACGGCCCCAGTTGTCTTTGATATACTACTGCAAGTCATGGATAGGGAGCTCCAGTCCATAAGGGTTTTCTCCTTTGCCTCGTACCTAATCATGCCACTGATTCATCCATCATGTCACTGATTCATCCATCATGTCACTGAGCAGTACACATTTGAGTTCTAAGGTCTAATGATTTAAATTTGACACTGATTTGAAAGAACGCAACAAAAGCCTACAGACACTCAGACACTCAGAGGACTGCCCATTCCTGCTGTCGATCATTCAAGCTCTTATTGGCCAATGATGTAGAGCTGGCAGGGACGGATAAAGGTACATTTAATAGAATACAATACAATAAAATGATAGAATAGATAGAAAATAATAATATAATTGAATGGTCTTCCTGTACTGTCCCGAGAGGTGGGGCCACATAGAGGACCAGTGTCTCACGTCCCTCCTGGCCACCAGCAGCTACCACGGGGAGGTCTTTTTGTAGAACCTGGTCTCTGGACACATCCAGTGTCACTTTGCCAGCCCGCTGCCACCTGACTGCTGCCATGCCCAAGGTCAGAACACACTCTCAAACCTGTGTGGTTCACCTGCACGCCATAGAGTGTAGCTCAATTTTTATTGAACCTTTATTTAACTAGGCAAGTCAGTTAAGAACAAATTCTTATTTTCTTATGTCGATATAGGACTTGTTTTACCGTGGATACAGATACTTTTGTACCTGTTTCCGCCAGCATCTTCACAAGGTCCTTTGCTGTTGTTCTGGGATTGATTTGCACCAAAGTACGTTCATCTCTAGGAGACAGGACATATCTACTTCCTGAGTGGTATGACGGCTGTGTGGTCCCATGGATGAACCAGACTTGTGGTCTACATTTTTTTTTCTGAGGTCTTCGCTGATTTCATTTGATTTTCCCATGATGTCAAGCAAAGAGGCACTGAGTTTGCACATAGGCCTTGAAATATATCCACATATATCCACCTCCAATTGACTCAAATAATGTCAATTAGCCTATCAGAATCTTCTAAAGCCATGACATCATCTTCTAGAATTTTTAAGCTGTTTAAAGGCAGAGTCAACTTAGTGTATGTAAACGTCTGACCCACTGGGTGGAATTATTTGGCCATAATGATCATCATTATGTTTGGAGGAAAAAGCGGGAGGCTTGCAAGCTGAAGCACAGGGATGGCAGCATCATGTTGTGGGGGTGCTTTGCTGCAGGAAGGACTGGTGTACTTCACAAAATAGATGGCATCATGAGGCTGGAAAATTATGTGGATATATTGAAGCAACATCTCAAGACATCAGTTAAAGTTAAAGCTTGTTCGCAAATGGGTCTTCCAAATAGATAATGACCCCCAGCATACTTCCAAAGTTGTGGCAAAATGGCTTAAGGACAACAATGTCAAGGTATTTGAGTGGCCATCACAAAGCCCTGACCTCAATCCTATAGAAAATCTGTGGGCAGAACTGAAAAAGTGTGTGCGAGCAAGGAGGCCTACAAACCTGACTCAATGACACCAGCTCTGTCAGGAGGAATGGGCCAAAATTCACCCAACTTATTGTGGGAAGCTTGTGGCTACCCGAAACGTTTGACCCAAGTTAAACAATTAAAGGGAATGCAACCAAATACTAATTGAGTGTATGTAAACTTCTGACCCACTGGGAATGTGATGAAAGAAATAAACGCTGAAATAAATCATTCTCTCTACTATTATTCTGACATTGCACATTCTTAAAATAAAGTGGTGATCCTAACTGACCTAAAACAGGGAATTTTTACTAGGATTAAATGTCAGGAATTGTGAAAACTGAGTTTAAATGTATTTGGCTAAGGTATACGTAAACTTCCGACTTCAACTGCATATGTGTCACGGCTGGCTGAAGGACTGGACCAAGGTGCAGCATGGTAAGGGGACATTTGAACTTTATTTTAAAATGACGCCGACAAAACGAAGAACAAAAATCCAACCGTGAAACAATGAGCATTGGGATTGCAAACAGAGGAAGATCGTCAAAGGTAATCGATTTATTTTATTGCAGTTTGTGATTTTGTTACGCCTGTGCTGGTTGAAAGAGTTGTTTTTTATGGGGCTCTATCCTCAGATAATCGCATCGTATTCTTTCGCAGTAAATCCTTTTTTAAAGCTGACAAAGCAGTTGGATAAGCAAGATGCTAGGCTTTCGAAACATGTGAGACACTTGTTTTTTCATGAATGTTTAATATGACTATTTATGTAGCGATCACCGTATGTTGTCGAATTTCATCCCGCTACCGGGTTCGGTGCGCAGAGGTTAACAAGCTCAGAACAGTGGATCTCGGCCAGCTGGTGGGAGGGGCCACCGCTATAGCACAGGACAAGGCAGTTAAGGCAATTGAGTGCTGAAGATGGCAGCAGTGTTATTTCCCTTGTATGAATATGGAAACGCTACCAAAGTTTGAATAGACCAAAGAGATGACCACACCTTAGACTTGCACAAACAACAAGAAGGATGTCAGCGGTGGGATTCAAACCCACACCTCCAGAGAGACTGGAGCCTAAATCCAGCACCTTAGACCACTCGCCCATACTACCCTGTACCATAAACAACCCCACACTTTGTCACCTGTTAACTAAGCCTGCAAAGCTCCCATTAATTTCGGTCTCTTCTTTTTTTCCTTTTTCCTTTTGTAGTCTTCATTTATATCATGTTGCTTTTTCTTCCTGTCTCAACACATTATTTGTTTTGCTGCTATGTCCGAAGAGCACATTTATAGAGACATTTAACCTCTCTTGGGTAGGGGGCGGTATTTTCACGTCCGGATGAAAGTCGAAACCCCGAGGACAAACCATCCCAAAAACAACTTTTCAGCCTTCCACTGTTTCCAATGGCTTTCATGTTTATTATGAGGCAAAGTCCTCCCAGATTGCAGTTCCTAGGGCTTCCACTAGATGTCAACAGTCTTTAGAAAGAGTTTCAGGCTGGTTTTTGGAAAAATTAGCTAGAAGTTGTAGTTTTTCTAAGTGGCTCCCATTTTAGCTGTAGTGTTTCCATGGGCTTGAGTGAAAGAGCGTTCTTTGTTGTTTATCTCCGGTAATGAACATACTATTCTCCATCTTAAATTTAATTGCTTATTTCAGTATTAGGGTACCTGAGGTTTGAATATAAACTTTGTTTTACTTGTTTGGATAAGTTTATTGGTAACGTTTGGGATTCATCTTGTATGCATTTTGAAGGAGGGAAACAGGTGGATTATTGAATGAAGCGCGCCAGTTAACTGAGTTTTTATGGATATAAAGAAGGACTTTATCAAACAAAAGGACCATTTGTGATATAACTGGGACCTTTAGGAATGCCAACAGAAGAAAATCTTCAAAGGTAAGTCATTTATTATATCCCTATTTCTGAATTTCGTGGTTGAATTTTGTTTTCATGTTTTTGTATGCGGGGCGCTGTCCTCAGATAATTGCATGGTGTGCTTTCGCCGTAAAGTCTTTTGGAAATCTGACATAGCGGCTGAATTAACAAGAAGTTAAGCTTCACTTTGATGTATAATACTTGTACTGTCATGAATGTTAAATATTTATATTTCTGTCTGAAATTCGCTCTCTGCAATTTCACCGGATGTTGGACAGGTGGGACGCTACAGTCCCACCTGCCCATAATAATTAACAAGCTCAGATGGGCAGATCTCAGCCAACTGGTATGCGGGGCCACCTCTATAACAGAGGACGAGGTAGTTAAGGCAATGTACTGCTATCTCATTGGGTTCTGCACTCGTGGGTTTGATGTCACACAACATTTTTTCCTTTTTCCTTTTGTATTCTTCATTTATATCATGTTGCTTTTTCTTCCTGTGTCAACACACCATTTGTTTTTGCTGCTTTGTCTGAAGAGCATATTTGTAGTGCCCTTTAACAAGCTCAGAAAGGTGGATCTGGGCCAACTGGTAGGAGGGCCAACACTATAGCACAGGACGAGGTAGTTAAAACTGACGTCCGACAAAACGAAGAACAAAAAATCAACCCGTGAAGCTTTGGGCTATGTGCCCTGAACAACTACAAAGTTAACTTCCCACAAAACAGGTGGGGAAAAAGGGGACCTAGGTATGGTTCTCAATCAGAGACAACGATAGACAGCTGTCCCTGATTGAGAACCATACCAGGCCAAGACATAAAAAATACAAAACATAGAAAAGAAGGACATAGAATGCCCACCCTAGTCACACCCTGGCCTAACCAAAATAGAGAATAAAAAGCCTCTCTATGGCCAGAGCGTGACAATATGATATATTATAGGAAACAAAATGTATTATAATAATATATTGTGCGGTGCAATTCACAGAGGAATATGTTCTAATGATGTGTTATTTTATGTTTTCAAACAAAGGTCACGTTAATTTCTGGAATGTGCTTCAAGGTAGTATATGTTACCATGGCAACTGTACATGTGCTCCTTTATATTTATTTATTTGAGTATTTTAGTCCCTTTTTCGTGATATCCAATTGTAATCCAATTATGATCTTTACTCATCGTTGCAACTCCCCAACGGGCTCAGAAGAGGTGAAGGTTGAGTCATGCATCCTCCAAAACATGACCCACAAACCGTGCTTCTTAACACCCGCCAGCTTGACCCGGAAGCCAGCTGCACCAATGTGTCGGAGGAAACACCTTTCAACTGACAATCCAAAGTCCACCTGCAAGAGTTGCTAGAGCACAATGAGCCAGGTAAAGCCCCCCCCCCGGTTAAACCCTCCCCTAACCCGGACGATACTGGACCAATTGTCGCCGCCCTATGGGACTCTCGGTCACAGTCAGTTGTGACACAGCCTGGAATCAAACCTGAGTCTGTAGTAATGCCTCAAGCACTGTGATGCAGTGACTTAGACTGCTGCGCCACTCGGGAGGCCCTATGTGCTCCTTTTTATGATTGGGCTTTTTCTAGAAATCATGAAGCATGAAGCAATAACTACAGTTTAATATAGTAACTTTCCTAAATAAGCCATTCTAAATTCTTACACAATGAAACTGTTCAAATGCTTAGAAATGTGTTAGAAACAAGTCAATGCTTAAAATGCATATTATGTAATACATGATTGTGCTTATTTATTAATAGTAGCCTATGTACAGTATTTATAAAATGTTTATTGAGGCTTCTTCGTGAACATTATGAACCAAGTGTAACCAAAGTAATATGTTCCTCAGTCTAGGTTCTAGCAGCAGATCACTAAACTGGCAGTGACAAAGGAAGACACCTCACTGTACGCGCCCAACCAACTTGGCTATGTCTATCTTAAATGACATGAAGACATACGCTCTTGGCTCAGAAAACCCCATGAGAGGTAAGATTGTTTTCTCAACTCGTAAGAACAGGTCTGATAAAAAGAGATAAAAAGAGAGCAGGATTTATTTTTTCTCAGAGCATTATATTGATCTATGAATTCAAAAGGTAAAAATCATTTTTATTTATTCAGCTGAAAACTACTGGCGTGCCCATACCGGCAGCATCACTGGGTACTGTACGTGCAGGACCTGCTAATAGTGAACACCTTCTCAAACGTAAACAACTAAATTGTGCTTCACATTTTGCTCACGCCCTCTCTGCCTTTTACCATCTTGTCCAGGTTGCAGATTGTTGACAATGACCAAGTACTGCTTACCTCGTCTATAGACTGCACTGTGGGCCTGTGGAGTGCCTATGGAGTGTTCTTAGGTAGGGGTCAATTCACACAGGTCATTTGTCCTGTTGTCTCCTCTGTATGCAAGTTTCATGATTTATGTTTTAAGGTTAATGTCCAGTAGATAGTGGTGGGTTTTGGGGATATATGCTTCCCTTGTATCGACTATAATAGCCATTGTTATAGTTATGGTATTTAGATCAGTTGTGTACTAACGTCATCATTTCTCTACATACAGTATACCTGTCTTTTTTCTTACCCTCAACACTGACTAATTTAAAGAAAAACAATGTGAAAGTAACTTACTGTTCTCTCGCTCTGTCTGCCTGTCTCTCTCTCTCTCTCTCGCTCTCTGTTTCTGTCTGTCTCTGTCTTTCTGCCTGTCTCTCTCGCTCTCTGTTTCTGTCTGTCTGTCTGTCTGTCTGTCTGTCTGTCTGTCTCTGACGTTTGGGCAGTGGGACAATTGGAGCATCCACACACCTTCCTTTTGACTTTCCCTATGAGATCCTGATCGACCCTCTGAGCATGCCAGCTCACCCCATCCTGGAGGGAGAAACCAGAGTGTCCGATGTCATTAACGCTAATGAATCTGAGGCCACTAGTGCCGAGGCAAAGGTGCATACAAAAAAATGTTATTTCTGAGCCTCTTTATCGATGCTGCCAAAAGTGCAATGTTCAGGGCAAATGTGCATGTACAGGGCTGATCTCTCTCACACATTCCTTCTCTCTGTCCTTCTCGCTCCTCTCCCTCTGTCTCTGTCCCGCTGTCACTCTCTCCCTCTAGCTCTCCCTCCATCAATCTTTCCCTCTCTCTCTTCCTTTCCTTGTCATCCTCCCTCACCCTCACTGTCTCTCTCTTCTTTATAATATACGCTACACTGATCTCTCTCTCTCTCTCTCTCTCTCTCGCTCTCTCTCTCTCATTGCAGTTCGACTCGCCCAGCAAGCTTAGACACCCTCGACTGTCCATCAGCGACACAGACATCAAGGAGGAGATGAAAACCTCTTGTTACAGAAGAACATGGGAAATGGTGAGTGAGCCACATTACACGCATCATGCAGTAGATAGTAGGCAAGCAGATACAGGTCTAGGCTCAGAACACACAATGGGAATCAATTATTTTCTGCTGGCAGTAAATTGAGTTTGCTATCTCTCACATTTCAGGCTCCGACATTAAATATTCAAGCGTACTAACAAGCCACCCAGTCATGGCGGACCCAAGACCTATCACACTCTCAAGTACTTTCATATCGTCGACACCCCGACCACCTGCGAGAGGCCTGATCTTTCCCTGGCTGGCATAGATCCTTTCATGTCCAGCTTTGTGGAACAGGAGTCGGTCAAATGACAATAAGATCCAAATCGCAACAGGAACGCAAACTGTGACCATAGGTCCTGTGCACCGTGCACTCAACATGCTTCAAGGACAGAGGAGTTACAACACCATCACAAGTAATCAGAACAGCTGAAATGTGAGCTGTTGCACAACTTTAGAGATTTGCACAGTTTTGGATTGTTTAGGGGAAACCGTCGATGGGTGTCACACTTCTTACTCATTTCTCAGCACCAGTATTTCTTGCAATACTATTTTTTAACATTAAGAGAAAGACCCAGATCTTTGGTTCCAACAAGGAGTTATTAGCCATTACAGTTTTTCTCAGTCGCTTTGGTGCATTTTTCACATCATCCCTAACATGTGCAAAATAATAAGTGCATTTCTCAGAACAATTTGTACAAACTGCAATATACTATAGATATGTTTCTAAAGCTAGTCAGTCACTAAAAATCCTTAGTACATCTCTCAAAAGTAAATATTCATGCCAATGATCATGTCAGTGTCATCAGAATGACAAGTCATTGAGGCATTGTTCACGAACAAGGTCGTCAAAATGTTTAGGCATGTTGTCAATGTAACTGTGTACTTTGACAGTATTACCTGATGTAAACTTAGGCTACAGTTTGAATGACAGTTACTGTATTGAAAATGCACAAGGCTTCACTTCTATGGCATATATCAATTTCAACAGTACTATTTACATATTACTGTATGTGGGTTGTTGATTGAAAGAGACTGGACAACCCAAGGGGCACAAAGGAAAAAAAACTAAATTAGAAAGAAACACAGGAAACCACCCCTAAGGCACAACTTTGCCCGTAGCACTGTTGTGCTGTCTCTACACATCCAGACGTTCCTGTCTGTCGGCCCACATATTCTCATCCACATCACACCGGATATTTTCCCTTCCAATGCAACGTGGAAAGAATCTTTTGGAATGCCTTATCCATCCTCTGCAGGCGTCTACTGTGATGTCCTCACATGCTGCATCCATTGCAGCCAGCAGTGTCATCTGTGTGTGTGGCTGACGATCGTACACCTTCCACCTCCATGCTGAAAATAACTCCTCAATTGGGTTAAGGAATGGTGAATAAGGTGGGAGGAATTCTATGAGCATCCTCGGGTGGGTCACAAACCATTGCCTTATGATGTTTGATTGATGGAAACTCACATTATCACTAATGACCACATACTTTGGCAAATCCTCTCTAAACAGACCCCTCTCATCATCAGGGATGAGAGCCCCGTAGAGAGTCTCTAAAAAGTTGAGTAGATGCTGGGTGTTGTATGGCCCTATAAGGGGGATATGGGTTAGGACACCATGCTCCGAAATAGCAGCACACATGGTGATATTTCCTCCCCGTTGGCCTGGCAAATCCACAGTAGCTCTGTGACCGATGATATTCCGACCCCACCTTCTGCATTTGGTCAGGTTGAAGCCAGCCTCATCCATGCATACAAAGTTGTGAGAGGGTTCACTTGATTCCAACTACATTATACGCTATATCTCAGAACACACAGTTGAATTTGTTTTGGTAAGGAAGAGTGACATAAAATGTACATATATTGCATGTTCCTTCCACAGCAATGGAAATGTGTGCAGTTTATGCTTACTGTAGTATGTATCACTACAAAATGTTGCTGTAAAGTAGTTACATAGATATATGTTTTACCTGTACATACTGGTACCGTAGTTCCTTAACTCTGTCCTCATTCCTTTGGAATGGTACACGGTACAGCTGTTTCATACTCATCTGGTTTCTATGCAGCACCCTGTCGATGGTTGAGATGCTAACCGTATGGATGTTTTCAAAGACATCGTTATCTTCTATAATGGTCCTTTGTATTTCCCTGAGTCTCATGGCATTGTTTGCTCGGACCATGGTGCAAATAGCCTCCTCCTGTTGAGGTGTGAAAAGGCGTCCTCTGCCACCGGTTTCAGGTCATCTTGCAGTCCTATGTGGGGAAATGCAGTGATGCATCGCACACTTTCACATAGACAAAAACTATGCGAACACACATTTTACTGTAAAACATACAGGTGGGTGCATGTAAGGTGCAGCATGTATCTGTATAGAGTATATTTCTGTATGCTGTGAAATACAAGTGGACTACTGTAATATGAAGCATTGTAGGAAGTATACAGTATACTGCTTATATACAGTAACAGTGCACTGTACATTGGTGGACATACCTGTTCTCTCTTCGAAACGTTTGAACTATTGAGGACACGGTTGATCTCCTAATATTCGGCTGCACCCTTCGACCCGTCTCAGCCATTGTAAGGCCATGATTGACAACATGGTCTACAATAGTGGCCCTTATGTCATCAGATATGCGCCTATGTCCTCTTCTGCCTCTTCCTCTGTTTTGCCTTCCACCATGCATCCTTGCTCCTCTTCTTCCTCCTCTTGGCTGTTGACCCTGTTTGTTTCCTGGTCCATCCATTATTGGAAAATTGCAACTCTGTGTTGTGGTCTGTCTATATATGCTTGCCAATTGTTTCTTCATGAGATGCAACTTTGAGCAATTTAGACAACTGGTTGATTGTTGGTTGAACTAACACTATTCATTCCTTCATGAGTGAGGGTCAATTTCACCTGCACCATTCATCAATTCACGTTTTTGTACAAAAGGTCTAATAGAAATGTGTAAAACTATGCTTGACAGTTTATGACAAATAGTTCAACAATTTTGCATGTAATGGCTTATGCAAGGAACTAATGCCTAGATGTTTTGAGGGGTAAGACTATTCAACAGAGAACCATCTACTATATTTTGATCAACATGACATGAGCAATTGATCATGTGGAAAAAAGCTGACACTTGTATATTATCAATTGCAATTTGTTTAAAAGGAATAAGAAATTGCTTTAATGATGTGCACAAGTGACTAGATGATTTGGAATTTGTACAAATAGTATCAAGAAGTGCACTTTTGATCTAAGAAATGCACCAAAGCGAGTGAGAAAAACTGTAAACACACTCTGTCCACTTGTGAAAGGGAGCCCCGTCCCGGGGTTGGTTGTAACAGTGTTTTCCATTTGTTTTTCAGCAACAACTTAACAAATGTACTACGTTTTTGAAAAAAGGAAAGCCTTCTTCACCCTGTGTGGGTGGACCAATTCAGTTTGTCCGTGATGTGTACTCCGAGGAACATAAAACTTTCTACCCTCTCCACTTACTGTCCCATCGATGTGGATAGGGGGTTGCTCCCTCTGCTGTTTCCTAAAGTCCACAATCATCTCCTTTGTTTTGTTGACGTTGAGTGTGAGGTTATTTTCCTGACACCACACTCCGGGGATCCTCACCTCCTCCCTGTAGGCCGTCTCGTCGCTGTTGGTAATCAAGCCCAACTTGATGATTGAGTTGGAGGCGTGCATGGTCACGCAGTTGTGGGTGAACGGGGAGTACAGGAGAGGGCTCAGAACGCACCCTTGTGGGGCTCCAGTGTTGAGGATCAGCGAGGTGGAGATGTTGTTACCTACCCTCACCACCTGGGGGCGGCCCATCAGGATGTCCAGTACCCAGTTGCACAGGGTGGGGTTGAGACCCAGGGTCTCGAGCTTGATGACGAGTTTGGAGGGTACTATGGTGTTAAATGCTGAGCTGTAGTCGATGAACAACATTCTCCCATAGGTATTCCTCTTGTCCAGATGGGTTAGGGGAGTGTGCAGTGTGGTTGTGATTGCGTCTTCTGTGGACCTATTGGGGGGGTAAGCAAATTGGAGTGGGTCTAGGGTGTCAGGTAGGGTGGAGGTGATATGGTCCTTGACTAGTCTCTCAAAGCACTTCATGATGACGGAAGTGAGTGCTAGTCGTTTAGCTCAGTTACCTTAGCTTTCTTGGGAACAGGAACAATGGTGGCCCTCTTGAAGCATGTGGGAACAGCAGACTGGGATAAGGATTGATTGAATATGTCCGTAAACACACCAGCCAGCTGGTCTGCGCATGCTCTGAGGACGCGGCTGGGGATGCCGTCTGGGACTGCAGCCCTGCGAGGGTTAACACGTTTAAATGTTTAACTCACGTCGGCTGCAGTGAAGGAGAGTCCGCAGGTTTTGGTAGCGGGCCGTGTCAGTGGCACTGTACTGTCCTCAAAGCGAGCAAAGACGTTGTTTATTCTGTCTGGGAGCAAGACATCCTGGTCCGCGACGGGGCTGGTTTTCTTTTTGTAATCTGTGATTGACTGTAGACCCTGCCACATACCTCTTGTGTCTGAGCCGTTGAATTGCAACTCTACTTCGTCTCTATACTGACGCTTAGCTTGTTTGATTGCCTTGCGGAGGGAATACACTGTTTGCTACACTGTTTGTATTCGGTCATGTTTCCGGTCACCTTGCCCTGCTTAAAAGCAATGGTTCGCGCTTTCAGTTTCGCGCGAATGCTGCCATCAATCCACGGTTTCTGGTTGGGGAATATATTAATAGTTGCTGTGGGTGCGACATCGCTAATTCACTTGCTAATGAACTCGCTCACCAAATCAGCGTATTCGTCAATGTTGTTGTTTGACGCAATGCAGAACATATCCCAATCCACGTGATCGAAGCAATCTTGAAACGTGGAATCAGATTGGTCGGACCAGCATTGAACAGACCTGAGAGCGGGAGCTTCCTGGTATAGTTTCTGTCTATAGGCTGGAAGCAACAAAATGGAGTCGTGGTCAGCTTTTCCGAAAGGAGGGCGGGGCCTTATATGCATCGAAAGGAGGGCGGAGCCTTATATGCGTTGCGAAATTTAGAATAACAATGATCCAGGTTTTTACCAGCCCTGGTAGCACAATCGATATGCTGATAGAATTTAGGGAGTCTTGTTTTCATATTAGCCTTGTTAAAATCCCGAGCTTCAATGAATAGGGCCCCAGGATATGTGGTTTCCAGTTTACATAGAGTCAAATAGAGTTTGTTCAGGGCCATCGATGTGTCTGCTTGGGGGATATATGTGGCTGTGATTATAATCGAAGATAATTCTCTTGGTAGATAATGCGGTCGACATTTGATTGTGAGGAATTCTAAGTCATGTGAACAGAAGGACTTGAGTTCCTGTATGTTGTTATGATCACACCACGTCTCGTTAATCATAAGGCATAGCCCCCCGCCCCTAGCTGGTTATCATAATACTGTATAGGGGAAATCACAATGTATATTAATAATACCCCTTTGTAGCTGGTAATCATAATACTGTATAGGGGAAATCACAATGTATATTAATAATACCCCTTTGTAGCTGGTAATCATAATACTGTATAGGGGGAATCACAGAATTGATATTAATAATACCCCGAACGGACCCGAGAACAAACATTTTCAGCCTCTTCATGCTCACAACCAAAGCCCTGAGACACACACACATACCCCAGGGGGCTGGAAGCAATGGGTCAGTTGCAGTGCAGTGCCGCTGGAGCAATAATATGGGGCTAAGTGCCTTGCTCAAGGGCACAAAGGCAAGTGATGGTGTCTGAGCTTGGATTCGAACTGGCAACCCTCCGGTTGCAAGCTCGTTTCTATAACCACTTGGTGACCTGCCTCCCACCAGATAAAAGCTAAACTGCAGGATACATAGGCCTACATAAGTAAGTAAGTAAATAAATATACACCTAATAAAAATCAAAAATTGAAGTAACTGGTATTTCAGATACAGTACACATTTACTACAATAAAGCAGCCTTAAACAGTCTCTCAAAGTTGGAATATCTGACAGTAATTCAGTATGTCATCTTACTTACAGAAAAAGCTACTTAACCAATTCATATTTGAAGTATAAATGTATTTTATAACATATCCAACAGTTTATCAAACTCCATTTATAGATTGGATTTCCTACTGTTTTATCAGCCGTTGGTTTCCTCCATAGTAACGTCAGTGACTCTGCAGTTGTCCAGTCCTTCTGTCTACATGCTCTCCAAAGTGGGAGACTCCACTCTGGATCTGGGCTTGCTCACCACCATCTCACACACACTCTCCTGGTCAATACGGATAAATCATCAGGCAGAGTGGAGTTTTCCTCATTCCATCTTATTCTGATGGCAGTTTGTTTACCCCATGTGATGTTAATCACTTTGAGCGTAATTTCAATTGATTATTCTCAGTGATTATTATGATAATCAGTGACATAGCCAAAACATTTTTAACAGCATCCCAAAGAGCCCTATGGACCCTGGTCAAAAGAAGTGCACTATAAAGGGAATAGGGTGCCATTTGGGACGGAGGCCTTGTTTTGTCAAATTTATAAGGATCAGAGTGATATTGCCATAAAACCAAGGTAATCTCCTCTCACCTGTCTGGATCTAATGTCATCACTGCGGACAGCAGGGTCCTGATGAGGGCGGAGTCTCTTCTGGGCTGCCTTCCTATTTGCTGTCCACTCCTGTGTGTCCTTCACACACCCACTCAACCTCTCCATATCCTGCTCGTCTATAGGACTGTAGCTCTCAACATTGAAGGACTGTCTCCTACAACATTGAAACAAAATATGGCTCAGACGCAGATTATGTATTAAAATATCATTAATATATATTTCAAATATAAATATTCAAAGATATCTGAATATACTGTATATATAAAATATACAGTATATTATATCAGGGTTGTCATCCCACAACCATAGGTGCCTTTTAACTGGGGCTGAATAAGAGGGTAGTGTAACGCAACAATGCAATATAATCAAATCAAAATCAAATTGTATTGGTCACATACATATATTTAGCAGATGTTATTGTGGGTGTAGCAAAATTATTGTGTTCTGCAGACAATATCAGGACAGGTCAAGTTAAATATATAACGTGTGGGGGAGAGGATATTTGAACTGTTCTAGCATCATACTAAAGGCCTGTGTTCTGGCTGAGAGCTCCTCCAACATCCTGGGTCTCCACTCGGCTTCCTGGTCTGTGCCTTCCACAGGCATACCCACTTTCTGCAGAGAGAGAATTTGATTTAATTTTTTACATCGCTCTTTTTGAGTCATTAAGTAATCCATCGTATGGCTCGGTACAGAAGCAGCCAATTAGTGATTGCTCTCTGCATTAAGTGTATCAGGTGATTTGGTATCAGAGATGGTTTCTAACAGCAAATCATCCACTGATACCCTGTGATGGCCGTGCCTAATACCGCAAGATACCAGCTTAATGCAGGTCAATCATAACACACTGTGTATCCATTGACTGCTAATGAGCTAGAGGAATGGACAGTCAGCTAGACAATAAATTAATTGACAATCAAAACATTCCAAGACAATTAGTAGATGGAATCTGGGGCACATCGTTAATTGGTTCCAAACAGATGTGCTCATGTACTGGTAAATGTTGACTAATGATGTCCTATACTTAGATGTCGATGAGCCAGCTTGTCCAGCTAGGTCAGTCTTTTTTTCGTCCTTGTCCTCTCCTTCGTACAGCCTTTTCTCTGTCACAGTCAGGAGCTCTGAATAGAATAACTTTTTGTCACTTTACCTCTACCTACATGTACGAATTACCTTGACTAACCTGTACCTCTGTACATTGACTCGGTACTGGTATATAGCCTCATAATTTTATTTTCTCCCCAATTGGTAGTTACAGTCTTGTCCCATCGCTGCAACTCCCATACGGACTCATGAGAGGCGAAGATTGAGAGTCGTGCGTCCTCCAAAACACAACCCAGCCTAGCCGCACTGCTTGTTGACACAATGCCCGCTTAACCCAGAAGCACCAATGTGTCAGAGGAAACACTGTGCACCTGGCAACCGTGTCAGTTTGCATTGCACCCGGCCCACCACAAGAGTTGCTAGTGCGCGGTGTAACAAGAACATCCCTGCCTGCGAAACCCTCCCCTAACCCGGACAACGCTGGGCCAATTGTGTACCGCCCAATGGGTCTCCCGGTCTCGGCCGGCTGCAACAGAGCCTAAAATCGAACCAGGATCTCTATTGGCACATCTAACACTGTGATGCACTGTGCCACTCAGGAGGTCTTTATAGCCTCATTAATGTATTTTAATGTATTTTATTGTTAATTTTAAAAATAATTTTAAAATGTATTAAAACAATTAATCATTCTAAAATTAAAATAAATATAAATAAATAAATAAATAGACTATATATATATATATATATTTTTACTTTAGTTAATTTATGAAATATTTCTTAACTCTATTTCTTGAATTGCATGTGATTTGATCGGTTAAATGTAACCCTTCAGAATATCAGTGGACACTTTTTGTTTCCCACCATTTCCTTTTTTCTGTCAAATGTTTTTGTTATGATGTTAGGTAGAGGGCAAGAGATCGATAGAAACATACATAGGAGTACCCACACTGACACAACAGCTGCACAATCGAGAGCATCCTGACTGGTTGCATCACTGCCTGGTATGGCAACTGCTTGGCCCCCGACCGCAAGGCACTACAGAGGATAATGCGTATGGCCCAGTACATCACTGTGGCCAAGCTTCCGGCCAACCAGGACCTCTATACCAGGCGGTTTCAGAGGAAGGCCCTAAAAATTGTCAAAGACTCCACTCACCCTAGTCATAGACTGTTATCACTGCTACCGCACGGCAAGCGATACTAGAGCACCAAGTCTAAGCACCAAAGGCTTCTAAACAGCTTCTACCCCCAAGCCAAAAGACTATTGAACAGCTAATGAAATGGCTACCCAGACTATTTGCATTATCCCCCCCAACCCGCGGCAGGGTAGCCTAGTGGTTAGAGCGTTGGACTAGTAACCGGAAGGTTGCAAGTTGAAACCCCTGAGCCGACAAGGTACAAATCTGTCGTTCTGCCCCTGAACAGGCAGTTAACCCACTGTTCCTAGGCCGTCATTGAAAATAAGAATTTGTTCTTAACTGACTTGCCTGGTTAAATAAAGGTAAAAAAAAAAACTTTTACACTGCTGCTACTATCTGTTTAATATCTATGCATAGTCATTTTAACTATATATAACTATTTATACCTATATATACATTTTACCTGAATTACATCGACTAACCTGTGCCCCCGCATATTGATTCTGTTCCGGTACCCTCTGTATATAGCCTCGCTACTGTTATTTTACTGCTGCTCTTTAATTATTTTACATTTTTATTTTTTACTTATCTATTTTTACTTAATACTTATTTTTCTTAAAACTGCATTGTTGGTTAAGGGCTTGTAAGTAAGAATTTCACTGTAAGGTTTTGTAGTGTCAAATACATTTAGATTTGATTTCATTTGTTTCTCAACAGGACAATGACCCAATACACCTCCAGGCTGTGTAAGGTCTATTTGACAAAGAAGGAGAGTGATGCATCAGATGACCTGGCCTCCACAATCACGCGACCTCAACCCAATTGAATTGGTTTGGGATGAGTTGGACCGCAGAGTGACGGTAAAGCAGCCAGCAAGTGCTCAGCATATGTGGGAACTCCTTCAAGATCGTTGGAAAAGCATTCCAGGTGAAGCTGGTTGAGAAATTGTCAAGAGTGTGCAAAGCTGTCATCAAGGCAAAGGGTGGCTACTTTGAAGAGTCTAAAATATAAAATACATTTAGATTGTTTAACACTTTTTTGCTTACTACATGACTCCACCTGCTATTTCATAGTGTTGATGTCTTCCCTGTTATTCTACAATGTTGAAAATAGTATAAATAAAGAAAAAGCCTTGAATGAGTAGGTGAGTCCAAACTTTTGAGTGGTACTGTATAAATTGTATAATGCATTTCTTATCCCATGGATGTCACGGTCGTCCTCCTCTTCATCTGAAGAGGAGAGGCGAGAAGGATCGGAGGACCAAAATGCAGCGTGATATGTGTTCATGTTGAATGTTTAATTAAAGAAAGAACTGAACACTGAAACACTATACAAAAACAGTAAACAAAATAACAACCGTGAAGCTAAAACGAGCTGCGCTGAAACAAGCCATCAACATAGACAATCACCCACAAACAAACAGTGCAACCCAGGCAACCTAAGTATGATTCTCAATCAGAGACAACTAATGACACCTGCCTCTGATTGAGAACCATTTTTATTTTTAAAGTTTATTTCACCTTTATTTAACCAGGTAGGCTGGTTGAGAACAAGTTCTCATTTGCAACTGCGACCTGTCCAAGATAAAGCATAGCAGTGTGAGCAGACAACACAGAGTTACACATGGAGTAAACAATTAACAAGTCAATAACACAGTAGAAAAAAAGGGGGAGTCTATATACAATGTGTGCAAAAGGCATGAGGAGATAGGCGAATAATTACAATTTTGCAGATTTAACACTGGAGTGATAAATGATCAGATGGTCATGTACAGGTAGAGATATTGGTGTGCAAAAGAGCAGAAAAGTAAATAAATAAAAACAGTATGGGGATGAGGTAGGTGAAAATGGGTGGGCTATTTACCAATAGACTATGGACAGCTGCAGCGATCGGTTAGCTGCTCAGATAGCTGATGTTTGAAGTTGGTGAGGGAGATAAAATTCTCCAGCTTCAGCGATTTTTGCAGTTCGTTCCAGTCACAGGCAGCAGAGTACTGGAACGAAAGGCGGCCAAATGAGGCGTTGGCTTTAGGGATGAACAGTGAGATACACCTGCTGGAGCGCGTGCTTGCCATCGTGACCAGTGAACTGAGATAAGGCGGAGCTTTACCTAGCATGGACTTGTAGATGACCTGGAGCCAGTGGGTCTGGCGACGAATATGTAGCGAGGGCCAGCCGAATAGAGCATACAAGTCGCAGTGGTGGGTGGTATAAGGTGCTTTAGTGACAAAACGGATGGCACTGTGATAGACTGCATCCAGTTTGCTGAGTAGAGTGTTGGAAGCCATTTTGTAGATGACATGGCCAAAGTCGAGGATCGGTAGGATAGTCAGTTTTACTAGGGTAAGCTTGGCGGCGTGAGTGAAGGAGGCTTTGTTGCAGAATAGAAAGCCGACTCTTGATTTGATTTTCGATTGGAGATGTTTGATATGAGTCTGGAAGGAGAGTTTGCAGTCTAGCCAGACACCTAGGTACTTATAGATGTCCACATATTCAAGGTCGGAACCATCGAGGGTGGTGATGCTTGTCGGGCATGCGGGTGCAGGCAGCGATCGGTTGAAAAGCATGCATTTGGTTTTACTAGCGTTTAAGAGCAATTGGAGGCCACGGAAGGAGTGTTGTATGGCATTGAAGCTCGTTTGGAGGTTAGATAGCACAGTGTCCAATGACGGGCCGAAAATATATAGAATGGTGTCGTCTGCGTAGAGGTGGATCAGGGAATCGCCCGCAGCAAGAGCAACATCATTGATATATACAGAGAAAAGAGTCGGCCCGAGAATTGAACCCTGTGGCACCCCCATAGAGACTGCCAGAGGACTGGACAGCATGCCCTCCGATTTGACACACTGAACTCTGTCTTCAAAGTAATTGGTGAACCAGGCAAGGCAGTCATCCGAAAAACCGAGGCGACTGAGTCTGCCGATAAGAATATGGTGATTGACAGAGTCGAAAGCCTTGGCAAGGTCGATGAAGACGGCTGCACAGTACTGTCTTTTATCGGTGGTGGTTATGATATCGTTTAGTACCTTGAGCGTGGCTGAGGTGCACCCGTGACCGGCTCGGAAACCAGATTGCACAGCGGAGAAGGTACGGTGGGATTCGAGATGGTCAGTGACCTGTTTGTTGACTTGGCTTTCGAAGACCTTAGATAGGCAGGGCAGGATGGATATAGGTCTGTAACAATTTGGGTCCAGGGTGTCTCCCCCTTTGAAGAGGGGGATGACTGCGGCAGCTTTCCAATCCTTGGGGATCTCAGACGATATGAAAGAGAGGTTGAACAGGCTGGTAAATAGGGGTTGCGACAATGGCGGCGGATAAGTTTCAGAAATAGAGGGTCCAGATTGTCAAGCCCAGCTGATTTGTACGGGTCCAGGTTTTGCAGCTCTTTCAGAACATCTGCTATCTGGATTTGGGTAAAGGAGAACCTGGAGAGGCTTGGGCGAGGAGCTGCGGGGGGGCCGGAGCTGTTGGCCGAGGTTGGAGTAGCCAGGCGGAAGGCATGGCCAGCCGTTGAGAAATGCTTATTGAAGTTTTCGATAATCATGGATTCATCGGTGGTGACCGTGTTACCTAGCCTCAGTGCAGTGGGCAGCTGGGAGGAGGTGCTCTTGTTCTCCATGGACTTCACAGTGTCCCAGAACTTTTTGGAGTTGGAGCTACAGGATGCAAACTTCTGCCTGAAGAAGCTGGCCTTAGCTTTCCTGACTGACTGTTTGGTTCCTGACTTCCCTGAACAGTTGCATATCACGGGGACTATTCGATGCTATTGCAGTCCGCCACAGGATGTTTTTGTGCTGGTCGAGGGCAGTCAGGTCTGGAGTGAACCAAGGGCTGTATCTGTTCTTAGTTCTGCATTTTTGAACGGAGCATGCTTATCTAAAATGGTGAGGAAGTTACTTTTAAAGAATGACCAGGCATCCTCAACTGACGGGATGAGGTCAATGTCCTTCCAGGATACCCGGGCCAGGTCGATTAGAAAGGCCTGTTCACAGAAGTGTTTTAGGGAGCGTTTGACAGTGATGAGGGGTGGTCGTTTGACTGCGGCTCCGTGGCGGATACAGGCAATGAGGCAGTGATCGCTGAGATCCTGGTTGAAGACAGCGGAGGTGTATTTGGAGGGCCAGTTGGTCAGGATGACGTCTATGAGGGTGCCCTTGTTTACAGAGTTAGGGTTGTACCTGGTGGGTTCCTTGATGATTTGTGTGAGATTGAGG
Organism: Oncorhynchus keta; assembly: GCF_023373465.1. Taxonomy (NCBI): domain Eukaryota; kingdom Metazoa; phylum Chordata; class Actinopteri; order Salmoniformes; family Salmonidae; genus Oncorhynchus; species Oncorhynchus keta. The sequence goes on from NC_068453.1 coordinate 2,291,248, forward strand.
GCATCTAGCTTAGATTGTAGGACTGCCGGGGTGTTAAGCATATCCCAGTTTAGGTCACCTAACAGAACAAACTCTGAAGCTAGATGGGGGGTCGATCAATTCACAAATGGTGTCCAGGGCACAGCTGGGAGCTGAGGGGGGTCGGTAGCAGGCGGCAACAGTGAGAGACTTATTTCTGGAGAGAGTAATTTTCAAAATTAGTAGTTCGAACTGTTTGGGTATGGACCTGGAAAGTATGACATTACTTTGCAGGCTATCTCTGCAGTAGACTGCTACTCCTCCCCCTTACAGAACTGTTTCGTTTCGGTCTCCTTTGTTATTTTGTTTAGTGTTCTCTGTTGAATAAATATAATGATGAACATGCTTTGGTCCTCACCTCATTCCAACGACGAGCGTTACACTAAGTGTTGTGTGTATTTCGTCCTAGAAGCACAGTCCCCTGGGAATTAGCTATTACATTTGAGCACATTACCAGCAGGCAAAACTGGTTGAAATTACATAAATAGGCTAAGATGACATAAATAGTTTGAAATTACATAATTCTGACATCATTTCAACCAGTTTTTCCCTAATCTGCCCGGTGGGTTGCATCTTTTGTCCACAATAAAAAGCCATGGTTCACTAAAGATTGGAAACCTAACAATCCAGTCATCCTACAAATCAGGGTGAGTAAAACCCAGACAGATCAACATGCATTATGAGACAGCAGGTTATAAGTATAGCATTTGGCCTACAGGACCCAAATGGCATTCATTAAACTGTAGCTTATTTCTGCTGTTATTGCCAAGGCTTTAGCTCAACTGGCTAACAAAGTCGTGACGCTCAGGGGACCTGGATTCAAAGCCAGCCAGTCACACTGAGGGTGCATGTCCACCGGCAAACTTTGCACCAGTGTCAACAATGTTTTGTGTATCCACCTATGAGTCCTGGCCCCAAAAAAGTCAAAACGTTTAGGAACATGGACCTACACTGACATGGGGCCAGTGAGGACAACTTTAGAGAGGATGTAGTAGTCGTCATCCAGATCTTCTGATCGGGCTGCTCAACCACTCTAGGAAGTTCTTCTTAGGCCCAGACTCCAGGATCTTGCCTGGAGGGTTGGGGGTCAAATGCTTTTCAATTCAGTAAATTCAGGAATTCCCTTGAATTCACAAAGGGAATTTCCTGAATTGAAAAGTGAATTTACCAACCCAACCATCATCACCTGATATCTCCTGATACGGCTGCCGAGGACACCCACTATTCCATTTGTTGTCAACTGGACTCTCACGTTCACTTTGGAGCCCTCCCCATTCTCCTCATGGTGGACATTCTGCACTCTGAATTCATCTGGGAATGGAGAAGAGACAGATACAAAATCGTATCTTTATCCATGAAGCACATACAGTATCTGTGAATTAACCACATCACTGGGATTTAAATAGAATTAAGGCTCTAAAATCAAATCATACTTAATTTAAAGTAGATTATAAAAATGTATGCACTTTGATGTCAAAATCAACACTACCGTTCAATCATCATGTGATGTCTACCAATCTTTACCCCTGGTTAAGGCAGAGAGGCTGGGTCTGAATCACGTGATCACTTTGTATTTGTATTTTTTTAGGGATGCAGCTACTCTTCCTGAGGTCTACGTTTCCATGTTTGGATGCTTTTCTAGTTTTGTATTGGTCAATGGTCTTCGTCATTAAACCCACTAACTGCACTTTCTTCCTGACGTTACAGAATATTGCCTCTCAGAATGGAAGCAGTAGCCAACCGAGACATCTCCCAGATGGTCGGCGAACAGGGAGACCTACTTTGCCAACATCAAAATCAGCTGGCGCAACTGGGGACGGAGGTGGATGAGGTCCTCTGCGTTCTTCAACATCTTGATCTTCCCCAAGGGACGTCACCAGGTCAGCGATTTCCGTTTGCCCCTTCCAGACAAATATGAGGGGACTTCATTCAAATGCTGTGGCTTCCTCCCCTAGTTTTCTCATAAAACAGGAACCCCCACCACCGAGAGGTCCAAGTTTGCCCCGTTTATTTCCCTGTTGACTGGGCGGGCGTTGGAATGGGTTATGGCCGTCTGGGAGAGAGGAGAGGAAGAGCTGGGTTCCTATGGGCTGGGTTCCAACTACGGCAGGAGGAACAGACCACTATGGAGTAGCTCCTCACCTTTCGTACAAAGGCATCCTTTGGTACAGTGGAATGAACCGGCGCTCTGCACCTTATTCAGAAGAGGATTGCATGAGGAGGCGCTGATGGCGCTGGCAAGCCGAGATGACACCTACTCATTGGCTACACTCATCGAGGTGGCAGTCCGTCTGGATAACCTCCTTCGGGAGCATCGGCACTCCAATCGCCTCTCTACTTCGTTGACTGATCTGAGTCAGAGCCTGAACCCGTGGAGGTAGGGGCCACACGCCTTCCCGTGACTGAGCGACGCTGTCGGAGACAACTGGGGCTCTGTCCCTATTGTGGCCAGGAGGGACACTGGCTTCAACGGTGTCAGCTACATTCTAACCCGAGAGTCACTAGAGCAGAGGGATGGTCTAGTGATCATCCATCTCCTGGGGTAAGTGTGAGTATTTCACCATCTTCAATCTCCACCAAACCCTTAGTACTAATTTCACTAGCTGGCTGTCCCACATGGGGTGTTTCCACAGCTCTAGTGGACTCTGGAGCCGTAGGGAATTTTATTGAACAGGCCCTTGCCTCCTCCCTGAACATATCATACTCCCTCTCCTTTTTCGGTTCAAGCAATGTATAACCGACCACTGGGACCTGGCACAGTCACACACATCACAGCACCACTCTCCAAGAAAGCCTCCCCTTCCTCATCATCCAGGCACCTGTACACAAAGTCTTCCTCGGCCTCCCGTGGCTCCAATGCCACAACCCCACCGTCTCCTGGCCGGGGCACCCAGATGCTGGAAGATCTGCTTTCCCTTATTTTGTGGTTCCACATCGGTTGAGAGTGTTGTGGTTGCTGTCCAGGCCGACATCCCAGAGGTTTACCAGGATCTCCAAGAGGTTTTCTCCAAAACTTGCGCCATCTGTCTCCCTTGACCCTGGGACTGTGCCATCGGCCTGCTAACACTCTACGCCTCTGCGTCTGTACCCCCTGTTGGTGGCTGAAACCAAGGCTATGGAGGAGTATATCCAGGAGGCTCTCCAACAGGGTTTCATCCACTCATCCACCTCCCTTGCGTCGGCTGGTTTCTTCTTTGTGCCAAGGGGGGGGGGCTCATCTTCTGTATATTGACTACAGATGTCTCAATGCCATCACCAAATACTGCTACCCCTTCCCGTTAGTCCCGGCCACCGTTAAACAGCTCCGTTTTACCAAGCTGGACCTGCGGAGTGCCTACAATTTTATTCGCATCTTGGAGGGGGATGAATGGAAGACGGCCGGAGCGCACCTATGTTCCCACAGTGGTAAGGGATCGGCTTTTGACCTGGGTGCGCATCCCTTGCTGCTGGACGCCCAGGTATCACCTGCACCACTCCATCCATCTACATTAAGTACAGGTGGCCCACCTTGGTGCAGGACATCTCCCGCTATGTCCACTCCTGCTCCGTATGTGCCCAAACCAAGTCCCCCCAGAACGCACCTCCTCTCCCTGTGCCTCAGCAGCCTTGGACCCATTTGTTGATGTATTTTGTCACTGATCCTCCCCCTCTGATGGTTTCACCACTGTTTTGGTTGTTGTGGACAGATTCTCCAAATCCTGATGTTTTACCCCACTCTCTGGTCTCACTACTGCTCTCCAGGTTGCCAAGGTACTGTTTCAGCATGTCTTCCGGCACTATGGCCTTCCAGAAGATATCGTCTCCAACCAAGGTCCCCAATTCACGTCACATGTATGGAGAAGCTGGGGTCACGGTCATCCTCACATCCGGGTACCAGCCTCAGTCCAACGGGCAGGTGGAGAGAACCAACCAGGAGCTGGGGAGTTTCCTGAGGAGTCACTGACCGGCAGAGTGAGTGGGCCCTGTTTCATTCCTGTGCATCCTGGGGTACCAGCTGACCCTGGCTCTGTGGACCCCCAGCCAGACTGAAGCCCCTGCGGTGGATGAGTGGTTTTGGTGCGTAGGAGAGGTTTGGGACACTGCCCATGTGAGGCTCCAATGTGCCGCCCAGCACCAGAAGGAGCAGCTGTACTGCCACAGTAGTGAGGCACCTGTTTTCCATCCTGGTGATCACGTCTGGCTCTCCACCAGGAACCTTCCGCACCGCCTGCCCTGCCGGAAGCTGAGTCCCCGTTTGTAGGTCCATTCAATGTCCTCCAGAGAGTCAATGAGGTAACTTACCGACTACTGCTTCCCAATGACTACCAGATCTCATCCTCTTTTCACATATCCCTCAGGCCAGTGGTTCCTGATCCACTGGCTGATGCCATCCCCCACGACACCCTTCCTCCTCCCCTGGACGTCAGGTCCCTCCTGAACCCCAGACGTCATGGGAGTCAAATCCAATACCTGGTGGACTGAGAGGGGTACGGTCCAAAGGAGCGGTTTTTGGTTCTGTTGGACAACATTCTAGATCCCAACATCATCCGAGGCTTCTACCTCCACCGTCAGGACCGGCCTCGTCCTCAGGGCCATCCTCTTGGCCGGCGTCATCCTGCGGCTGTAGCCGCGGTGGATTTCTACACGTTGGTAGCTGAGTGTCTGGAACCCAGAATCGCTGTTCGACACGTATCGGAAGAGGTTAAGGACGAACTAGCAGCCCGGGAACTACTGACGGATCTCAACTCACTCATTGCCTTAACCATCCAGATCGATGGGTGGCTACGGGAACGCAAGAAGGAGAGGGGGTCCAATTCCACTCATCCGCCCAAGGATTACACCTCGCCTCAGGAGGTCCGTACTTCAACAAATTTGGCTGACAAAACATTACGATGGAACCAAATGTAAGTAGTTTAACGTCATAATGAGTCAAGAATAAAATGTACAATTGAGAGGAATATGTTAGTTAATGTAAAGAAATGATTGTGCATATTTTCTTGTCATAAAGTTAATTTACAAAAAATCGCGATTTAGTAAGTTATGACTAGAATGCATTAGCTAGTGTTAGAAGGAATTTGTGTTGTTTTAGGGACTCCTGAGAACCAGCAAACCAAGCTGTCGTCTTGTGAAACAGTGGATGTAAAGAATCTAGCTAGCTAAAGCATTTACTGCAAATTGAATGTACAATTGTGTAAATTGCCTTGCAATGCAGCTGAAGTAACATAGCTTGCTAACTATTTACTTGCTTATTGTATAGTGGAGGATAAAAATAACTGTATGCCTATGGATGTGTAGCTAGCTACAGTGTGTAGCCGATCTTTGTATGGACCCTAAAATGGATCTGAACTAATATTCATACCAATTTATGACTCTTAGCCATCATAGTTGTATCAACTTCAAGTCTTAATAGCATTAATGAAACCTATGGGTAGAATAGAATAGAATAACTTTTTTGTACCAAGGATGCAAGTCCTATATACACACATACTGTAGTTATTACCACACATGAGATTCCCAAATTGTAGCCTGTATGTTGAATATATTCACTGATCATGTACTCTTCCTTGGCAAATAAAGGTGCGGTTCAGGTTTGAATCTCGGAGACATTCTTTTTCAGTCATATCAAAGTCCATTATTTGAAATATGCTGTGTCTGCATGTATGTATTGCAATTATACACTTCAACAGTGTTTACCACTCCTGCTCCTGGGACATCAATGATTACACATTGTAACTATGTAATAGAATAGAAACATGATTGATTTGTAATTCATATACAGTGGGGAGAACAAGTATTTGATACACTGCCGATTTTGCAGGTTTTCCTACTTACAAAGCATGTAGAGGTCTGTCATTTTTAACATAGGTACACTTCAACTATGAGAGACGGAATCCAGAAAATCACATTGTATGATTTTTAAGTAATTCATTTGCATTTTATTGCATGACATAACTATTTGATACATCAGAAAAGCAGAACTTAATATTTGGTACAGAAAACTTTGTTTGCAATTACAGAGATCATGTGTTTTCTGTAGTTCTTGACCAGGTTTGCACACACTGGCCCTCTCCTCCATACAGACCTTCTCCAGATCCTTCAGGTTTCGGGGTTGTCGCTGGGCAATACAGACTTTCAGCTCCCTCCAAAGATTTTCTATTGGGTTCAGGTCTGGAGACTGGCTAGGCCACTCCAGGACCTTGAGATGCTTCTTACGGAGCCACTCCTTCGTTGCCCTGGCTGTGTGTTTTGGGTCGTTGTCATGCTGGAAGACCCAGCCACGACCCATCTTCAATGCGCTTACTGAGGGAAGGAGGTTGTTGGCCAAGATCTCGCAATACATGGCCCCATCCATCCTCCCCCCAATACGGTGCAGTCGTCCTGTCCCCTTTGCAGAAAAGCATCCCCAAAGATTTTCACCTCCATGCTTCATGGTTGGGATGGTGTTCTTGGGGTTGTACTCATCCTTCTTCTTCCTCCAAACACGACGAGTGGAATTTAGACCAAAAAGCTCTATTTCTGTCTCATCAGACCATATGACCTTCTCCCATTCCTCCTCTGGATCATCCATATGGTCATTGGCAAACTTCAGACAGGCCTGAACATGTGCTGGCTTGAGCAGGGGGACCTTGCGTGCTCTGCAGGATTTTAATCCATGACAGCATGGTGTGTTACTAATGGTTTTCTTTGAGACTGTGGTCTCAGCTCTCTTCAGGTCATTGACCAGGTCCTGCCGTGTAGTTCTGGACTGATTCCTCACCTTCCTCATGATCATTGATGCCCCACGAGGTGAGATCTTGCATGGAGCCCCAGACCGAGGGTGATTGACCGTCATCTTGAACTTCTTCCATTTTCTAATAATTGCGCCAACAGTTGTTGCCTTCTCACCAAGCTGCTTGTCCTGTAGCCCATCCCAGCCTTTTGCAGGTCTACAATTTAACCCTGATGTCCTTACACAGCTCTCTGGTCTTGGCCATTGTGGAGAGGTTGTAGTCTGTTTGATTGAGTGTGTGGACAAGTGTCTTTTATATAGGTAACGAGTTCAAACAGGTGCAGTTAATACAGGTAATGAGTGGAGAACAGTGGGCTTCTTAAAGAAAAACGAACAGGTCTGTGAGAGCCGGAATTCTTACTGGTTGGTAGGTGATCAAATACTTATGTCATGCAATAAAATGCAAATGAATTACTTAAAAATCATACAATGTGATTTTCTGGATTTTTGTTTTAGATTCCGTCTCTCACAGTTGAAGTGTACCTATGATAAAAATTACAGACCTCTACATGCTTTGTAAGTAGGAAAACCTGCAAAATTGGCAGTGTATCAAATACTTTTTCCCCACTGTATACAGAAAAAAAACTGTGCATATCTATCTCCCTTCAGCTGCATTAATCTGGGGACACAGGACAGTATTTCAATGAGATACTTAATTTCAACCAGTGGAGAATGTGAAACGCTTTATTGAAAGAAGTTCATTATCCAGGAGTTATAAATACATAATTGTAATATTAAAAACACAAGTTTAATCTGTACTTCATGCACATATGGTGTGCATTATAAAAAGAGGAAGAAAGACGAGGTGGGGAGAGAGGTATGGAAGAGAGCATATGATTCATGAATTACAGTGCTACCCTAATATTCTCTCAGTTCATCACAATTGCGGTGTCTCCTGATCAGCCTTGGGCCCCCAGTTGGCCCGAAGGTCATCTTAAGAGCGGGTGAGGTGGCGATGACGGGACTGACTTCCTCTCACATAAAAACATACCAGCAGATGAGTGACAGATGGATAGAGAGAGAGCATGATTAAGCCTTGTTTTTTAAAACCAAGGTCAGTCATCATAATAACCATCAGGAGGTGAAATGCAAATCTGACCTTGGATCATTAACTCTGGGACTACTACATCTGTCTGTATTTTAATGCAAAGCATCTCTTTAATAATACTCCCTGTTGACCCGACCAAGTGACCTCTCACCTATGATCATGCTGTGCCCTCTCTGTCAGCCTGTTCAGATGCGGGAGGGGTTCACCAAAATAGCTGATATAACAGAGTATTTAGGGAGAAGGGGGAGAGGGATGAAGTGAAGAGAGACTGTTATTGTGTGTGTGTGTGTGTGTGTGTGGTCTCACCTGGTGTCCACAATAAGTGGCTACAGAGTACTTTATGCTGAAAAACAGACACATGAGGACAAACAATAGAAGATAATGTTAATAGAAGATACTGTATGTGACGCAGATACCGATCGGAGTGTACCTGAAACACTTAAATATAGAGGGCTATGTGTCTCACAACTTGGTTATTACAAGTGTCATGTCTTTACTATCATTAAACTGAAGACTTCATTTTTTATCAAAGATTCTCTGTAATTAGTTACTAGATTAAACTGAATAATCATGTAACTGTAATTAACTAGGAATTTGGGGCACCAAGGAAAGTAGTCAAGTTATAATTTCCCAATATAACCTTTCAGATATTTTCATATCTGATCAATAGTCTTCTGATTATTGATTGATTTATTTTACCTCACGTTAGTCTCATTCCAAACGTCGTAAATTGTTGCTTATCTGCACAAACCCAGTCTTCACTATGAGTCATCCATACATCAATTGTCTTAAATCATGTATTTATTACTAACTAAGTAATTCACAGAAATGCATAAACAAACAAACAAACTTGGTAAATGTGGTTACATGAAATGATACGAGAATGTGCCCTGGTGGGCTGAACCGGCATGTTTTGGTTAGAGGGGATAGTTCAAAGTGACATTCATTATAGAATGGATGTACCGAATTCCTAGCTGCAGACTAGTAATTAGTATCAAAGACTTGTTCTTATTCTGTCGGTATCGATAGTCTAAGAGTTTAACCACGTGGTATGGTTAAAAGATTCTACAACCTTTAGCCATCTCTAATTGAGGTAAGCTTGGTCTACAACCTTTGTCCTCTCCTAATGGAGAAAAACATGGTCTGGTGATAATTTCTCAAAGTTGGGTTTTATTCGGAATGGCAGAAAAGGGCAGTCCCAGGATGTCTGACCCTAACTGACCCTTTTTGAGTTTTCCTTCATTAAACAGTCCAACATAACATTGTAAAATAGTGTAAACAGTATCATACTCACTCATTCATCTTATACAACAGATAGATGTAAACCTTATATCTGGGGCTATTATATAAACAGCGTTATGGTAATGTGGCCACACCGTCTCTCTTGAGCTTCCCAAGTTGTGACAAACGGACAAGTTCGTAGTTGGATTCTTCATCGATCTTTTACACTTTCTCTGGAACATGAAATTTGTTAGTACCTCAAGTTCTGTGAGGTGTAAGGATTTCCTTTGTCTCCATGAAAAACTACTCTCTATAACTGTGTGTCCATGAGGTCTTCTCGGGAATTTATGACCTCTGACCACAGCAGCCTAGTTGAAGGAGGCAAGGGGGGGATGGGGTTTCTATATGCAAAGAGGCAAACGTCATGACACAAGGCTAACCCCCAGGGAATTCATGACTTCGCAGCAACAGATAGTGCAGTGAAAATGCCTGTGTTGATGTGGTGTAAATCTGAAAATTAGCAGCTCTCATCTTAAGTTTTTAAAAAAATTAATGCATGTGAGACAGGTTCCATGTACAACAAGACAGGCAAAGACGAAGACAGAAAAAGTGTAACAATTGTCGTTGGTGGAAGAAGGTGAGGACCAAGGTGCAGCGTGGTACGTGTTCGGCATTTTATTGAATATAACTGAACACTAAATACAAAGTAAGAAAAGGCACAACCGAAACAGCTCCGTCAGGTGCAACACACACTAAACAGAAAATAACTACCCACAACCCATAGTGGGAAAACAGGCTGCCTAATTATGGTTCTCAATCAGAGACAACGACAGACAGCTGTCTCTGATAGAGAACCATGCCCGGCCAAAAACAAAGAAATACAAAAACATAGAAAAAAGAACATAGAACGCCCACCCTAGTCACACCCTGGCCTAACCAAAATAGAGAATAAAAAGCCTATATGGCCAGGGCATGACCAAAAGAACACAGAACAGTTTAATTATCTCTGGTTATGGACACATTTACCAGCAATAAAGCTTCCATGGCCTGTACCTCGGACAGCGAACATCTGGAAAAAAATCTACATTTTCAACCCCTTTATCAGCTCGCTCTCTGAAAGTAAAACAATATCTGAGATATGACCATTCAACAGATGTCAATTTCAGGATCCAACACAAAGAAAGTCAAAGCGAACACCTACGAAGAAGGACAGTGTGATGATAGTATCTCAGGTAAGCAGCACTGGGCTGTATAGACAGATCCTGAAATTGACATCTGTTGCTGGGAAACTAAATGCAGCTCTTTGTTGAGTTGCTGACTTGGCGGTGACCTAACATAATCGTTTGTGGTGCTTTCACCGTAAAACCTATTTGAAATCGGACACTTTGGTGGGATTAACAAGAAGTGTATCTTTAAAATGGTGTCAAATACTTGTATGTTTGAGGAATGTTAATTATGGGATTTCTGTTGTTTTGAATTTGGCGCCCTGCACTTTCACTGGCTGTTGTCATATCGATCCTGTTGGCGGGATCTCAGCCCAAAGAAGTTAACCAAAAGTGGACACCTTCCAATCAGTTTCTGAGACAATTGCCCAGACTTTGTAGACAGTTTAATAATGCTTAAACCTCATCTTTATCAAATTGTCCATTAAAAATACCAACTCAAAACCTACATACGTCTATGTATCTAATTATATTCCCAGTATTACTTTGATCAAATCTCTAGTAATCGATTATATACATACAATTCATCATATGTTCATATCTTTACAGAATCCATATAAAACGTAAGAAATTCTTAGGTACTCACGACAACCATTCCATTTGCTTTTTCAAGGACTCTCCACAGCTACGAAGCAGCTCTCCAAACATACTCCCAGTGGAACCAAATTTGTTTTACTTTTGTTTCCCGGACAATGACCGACACGTCATGGGATCGTCAATGGTTCTCTAACCTCCCAGAGACCACAGCAAAATCAAGCCTCCCAGGAACTATAGACCTTCAGCTGCTTTCTAAAATATCATCCCACTCTCAATACCACAATGTGATATTCTATGATGGGCAGTGAAGTAACGGAACCCCAAGATAATGTTATATCAAAGCTTATTATCAAAATTTCAATCATCTGATTAAGCATTTTTCTATATGTTACTATCCAAACTTCAGATTAAAACTAATTTCCACAACTCTCATATCACAGTCACACAATGCTATTCCCAAACATACCTAATCAATTAGTTGTTTTTCGACAATATTTTAACCTCACACAGGAATACACACTCAGAGCATACGTAACAGAGGCTTTTCTTAAAAACTCAAATTAGCGTGTTTCATTCACCTCTTTCATTAAAAAAAACGAAGTTTGAGATGTGGTATCCACTCGGGTCGCTGCCTTTCAGATCAAAGGTGGATCCATCTGTTTAGTTCCTGAAGTGTGTTCTCCCTGAGATCCTACTTTGAGGGATCCCTCGTGCATGATTTACCCAGGTCGTCAGGAGTGGTCACCAAGTGAAGATTCCTATCCCTGTCGCCAAATGTGGTGGTTAATTTCTTTACTATCAAATAAGGAGAGACAAACTTTTCATACAAGTCAGAGTTATACTTAAACTAAATCTTTATTCACTTATTTATAAGGGAGCAGGTCAATACAACGCACACATGTCAATTTAATCGACTGAGTGCTCTACGATGGCTTGTCGACGAATCACCCTCAGATGATTTGTAGAGAGCCCCGAGACAATAGTACAAAGGTATTTTATAGCCAAGATACACCCCTTTCAACCTACATGACGAACAACAGATGTATAGAATGGGTCACAAGGTTAAGATTTGTATGAAAGATACTTATAATTCACAGCAGACAGTATCTGCTGTAAAAACAGTTATCTTTGTGTCGAGACCAGCGTCTGGCTGGTCATCTGGGGTCATCCCTCCCTGGTACTTTATAGAACAGAAACATTAACTCATGCTCTGGAATGCGATCTCTTTAGGTTTTATTACCCAAAAGACATCATAAAACTCTTGTCGGCGTTATCTCCCAGAGGGCCATCCTGAGTAGAACACACACATATGAGCGTTCTATCAACCCCTTATTCTGTTGCATAAAACAACAATTTGATGCAATAAAAGTATTATAACATAACCTTGTAATTTCCACCTTAAGTCAGATATTTGCTAGTTTAATATGCACTTCTTCTTTAGGTGATCAATAGATCAGAGTTCATACCATTTCACATGTGGAGCAAGCGCTCACGTTTCCTAGTCTGTAGAGTTGAAATTTGCCATTTTCAACGTGGAGGACAAGTCCTCTCGTTATTTGGAACTTAGGTGACTTTGGGTCACGGGGGCTCTTATAGAAATGTAGAAAAGGGGTTGGTTCATCATTTCCAACCAATGTCTACTCACTTGGGCATGGCTACTGACTTAGTTAGACAATTTTCTCATTTTAAAGGTTAACATCACATTATATAATTTCGCAAATAGTTTTATCTTTACTCATTCATTTTTACAATAATTAGATGCAAGCCTCATAACTGAGGAAAGTCGTAAAACTGCTTCCTAACAGGCAGGGAGAGGGGGGTGGGTTGTTCACATCTCTGCTAGCCAATTCACTGAAAGGGTTAGCGTCATGACAGTGCTTTAATATCCAGTTTCAACATTTCAGAGCTGCCCTTCATAATGTCATTAAAACCCACATGCACTATGATAGAATCGATTACCGTGTCCTGACATAGAACATTCTGGAGCAGCTTAGTAATGTAATTTACTCCAGCTCCGGGATAGGACACTGTTTTTGCACCAGAAACAGTGACATTTCTTACAATGGAGCTGCCAAAAATCTTCCACGCTTCATAGGATTCGGATGGGTGAGAGGCAGGGTAACTTGAGCCCGCAGCTCCTGGCGCCTGGTGCAGGCCTCCTACAGATGACGGAGCTCCACTCGATACAGAATTGGGGCGGAAGGTTGCCGACGTCGATGGAGTAGGCACAGTGGCGGGGATGGAGTAGGCACAGCGGCCGTAAACACAGGTACCTGCAGTGACGAATGTGCAGGAAGATAAGGCTCCAGGGCAGAGAATATGTTCTTTGTCTGTATCCGCTCCGGGCCTCTCATTGGGAGTGTAGCCTGCTTTGCAGGAGGCTGCTGTCTTCCGCTTCCACGGCTCGTGACATGCAACCATCGCTGATAGGCATGCTTCTCTTGCTGTGCTTCTTCGGCTCTGCTATCAGATGGGGTAGGAGAGCCAGGAGGTGGCTCCACTGGCAAACGAACTCTGGGCAACACCGGCCAGTCGGATAACGACAAACAACAAGGCGAGAGATGCATCCAACAAGCGTGAACGCCGTCCAGCCACCTGCATAGAAGAGGTCAACATTCCACTCTGCGTTTTCCCCAGTTTCTTTCGTAGGCTGGCGACCTGCTTGATCAAGGAATCCACTTCAATCCTATAATCCTCGGCAAGCAAACAATTGCCGAGTGATCCAGTTTGTCCCGAAACCAAGCATAATAGAAACAGCTCCTACAGTGCTGGAACTGTTCATTTACTTCTCCAGACAAAAAGGGCTCCATGCAAAACTAATCTGGGACTAACTTCCTTGATGGCTAGCAGTTTAATGGCTCTGTCAAGCAGGCTTCCACCGGTCTGCTAAGTAGGATTCCAGGACAAGAAATAGCGGTCTTAGCTGTTATAAGCTAACCGCATTGTGGAATTGATGCAAAAACAAGTTCAGTATTTATATCTAACAAAGATATTTTTGTCACTTTGGAGAAAGTAAGGTAATCGTTTTTCAAAGCACCTCATGATATTTGGAGATTAAAGTAATAAATACCAGCATCTGTTAGAAACAGATTTAGCTCAATTCCAACTAACAATTTCTGAATCTGTACCATATGGAGCAGGTAAAACAAACACATTTAATGAATCAAACCAATCATTTGTAGAGACATTTAGTGACATGGATAGGTATTTCTGTGTAGCCCCAGTGAAGTTATTGCTTACAATGTTGTCTCGTCACCCTCAGTGCTCAAGGAGAGCGATATCACGAAAGGGATGACATCTATGATGGAGAACTCGCACACTAACTGCCGGAGAGAGCATAGCACACTCCAAAGAAAAGAGGTGCTAACAACCAGAAGTGCATTAGATCAGTATTTATGTCTAACTCTGTTTTTATCTATCAATTTGATCAATTCTTAAAGGGGCAATCTGCAGTTTTTACATTGATTTGTGGACTTTTAAATTGATTATATATACTGTATGCTGAATTCATTGATTCCCATTGATTCTTGAAGACCAACTGTCAAGCCCCATCAAAACCCAAAATATAAGCTTGTTTTACACTTTACTCATTCAGCAGACACTCTTCTCCTGAGCCACTTACAGGAGCAATTATGGCTCAGTGCCTAACGCCCTAAACACTGCTATTGTAAACAAATGCTGTACAGCCTCATAACATGGTCAAAACTATAATGTGGCTCTCATAGATGTTCATTCCTCGCATCCATAGCTCTGTCTATGAATTTGAGAGTGATTACATTTCTCAAGCCCCATCCTTCAGCTGTTTACATAAAACAGAGACGGGGTTACCTTTTGTTGCTGTTTGAACTGCAAATTGACCTGCAGCCTTTCCAGATACAGTGCCTACAGAAAGTATTTACACCCCTTGACTCTGGATTAAATGGAGATTTTGTGCCAATGATCTGCACACCATAACACACAATGTCTAAGTGGATTTTTTTGTCATGTCTTGAGTCAATAAGTACTCAACACCTTTGTTATGTCAAGCGTAAATACGTTCAGGGGTTTAAAAAAAAGCAGACAATGAATAACTGTCCTCGCATGGTGAAGTTATTAATCACGCATTGGATGGTGTATCAATACAGCCTATCACTACAAATATACAGGAGTCCTTCCTAACTAAGTTGCTGGAGAGGAAGTAAACCACTCAGAGATTGAGGCCAATGGTGAATTTAAAACAGTTACAGAGTTTAATGGCTGTGATAGGAGAAAACTGAGGATGGATCAACAACATTGTAGTTACGCCACAATACTAACCAAAATGACAGTGAAAAGAAGGTCTGTACAGAATAAAAATAGTCCAAAACATGCATCCTGTTTGCAATAAGGCACTAAAATAATTCTGCAGAAAATGTGGCAAAGAAATTCACTTTTTGTCCTGAATACAAAGCCTAATGTTTGGGGCAAATCTAACACAACAACACTGAATACAACTCTTCATATCTTCAAGCATGGCTGCATCATGTTATGGATATACTTGTCATCAGCAAGGACTAGGGAGTTTTTTAGGATAAAATCAATGTAATCGAGCTAAGCACATGTAACGGCTCTCTTCTATCTCCTCCTCTGACGAAGAGGTAGAACAAGGATCGGACCAAAATGCAGCGTGATGATGATTCATGATATTTTAATGAAGGAAAAACTATACATACAGAAACTACAAAAATAACGACATGAAATAACGAAAACCGAAACAGCCCTATCTGGTGCAAACACAAAGACAGGAACAATCACCCATGAAACACTCACAGAATATGGCTGCCTAAATATGGTTCCCAATCAGAGACAACGATAATCACCTGACTCTGATTGAGAACCGCCTCAGGCAGCCATAGACTACGTAGACACCCCACAAAACCCCTAAGACAAAAAAACACCACAATAACCCATGTCACACCCTGGCCTGACCAAATAAAGAAAGAAAACACAAAATACTAAGACCAAGGCGTGACAGAACCCCCCCTAAGGTGCGGACTCCCGGACGCACCTCAAAACCATAGGGAGGGTCCGGGTGGGCGTCTGTCCATGGTGGCGGCTCCGGCTCCGGACGTGGACCCCACTCCATTAATGTCATAGTTCCTCCCCCTCGCGTCCTGGGATTATCCACCCTCGCCACCGACCATGGCCTAATAGTCCTCACCCAGAACCCCACTGGACTGAGGGGCAGCTCGTGACTGAGGGGCAGCTCGGGACTGAGGGGCAGCTCGGAACTGAGGGGCAGCTCGGGACTGAGGGGTAGCTCGGGACTGAGGCAGCTAGGGACTGAGGGGTAGCTCGGGACTGAGGGGAAGCTCGTGACTGAGGGGAAGCTCGGGACTGAGGGGAAGCTCGGGACTGAGGGGCAGCTCAGCACTGAGGGGAAGCCCAGCACTGAAGGAAAGCCCAGCACTGAGAGGAAGCTCAGCACTGAGAGGAAGCTCAGGCAGGGATTTGGCTCTGGCAGATCCTGGCTGGCTGGCGGATCTGGAAGAGTCTGGTTGACTGGCAGATCTGGAAGAGTCTGGTTGACTGGCAGATCTGGAAGAGTCTGGTTGACTGGCAGATCTGGAAGAGTCTGGCTGACTGGCAGATCTAGAAGAGTCTGGCTGACTGGCAGATCTGGAAGAGTCAGGCTGACTGGCGGATCTAGCTGCTCTGGCTGCTCCATGCAGACTGGCTGCTCCATGCAGACTGGCATCTCTGGCTGCTCCATGCAGACTGGCAGCTCTGGCTGCTCTATGCAGACTGACAGCTCTGGCTGCTCTATGCAGACTGGCAGCTCCATGCAGACTGGCAGCTCTGGCTGCTCTATGCAGACTGGCAGCTCTATGCAGACTGGCAGCTCTGGCTGCTCCATGCAACTTGGCAGATCTGGCTGCTCCATGCAGACTGACAGCTCTGGCTGCTCTATGCAGACTGGCAGCTCCATGCAGACTGGCAGCTCTGGCTGCTCTATGCAGACTGGCAGCTCTATGCAGACTGGCAGCTCTGGCTGCTCCATGCAACCTGTCAGCTCTGGCTGCTCCATGCAGACTGACAGCTCTGGCTGCTCCATGCAGTCTGGCAGCTCTGGCTGCTCCATGCAGTCTGACAGCTCAGGCTGCTCCATGCAGACTGGCAGCTCAGGCTGCACTGAACAGGCAGGAGACTCCGGCAGCGCAGGAGAGGAGAAAGGCTCCGACAGCGCTGAACAGGCGGGAGACTCCGGCAGCGCTGGAGAGGCGAGGCGCACTGTAGGCCTGATGCGTGGTGCTGGCACTGGTGAAGCTGGATAGAGAACAAGCACAGGAAGCCTGGTGCGGGGAGCTGCCACCGGAAGACTGGTGTGTGGAGGTGGCTCTGGATAGACCGGACCGTGCAGGCGCACTGGAGCTCTTGAGCACCGAGCCTGCCCAACCTTACCTGGCTCGATGCCCACTCTAGCCCGGCCGATACGAAGAGCTGGTATGAACCACACCGGGCTATGCACCCGCACTGGAAACACCGTGCGCTCCATAGCATAACACGGTGCCTGCCCGGTCTCTTTAGCCCCCCGGTAAGCACAGGGAGTTTGCGCAGGTCTACTACCTGGCATAGCCATACTCCCTGTGAGCCTCCCCCCAATACATTTTTGGGGCTGACTCTCAGGCTTCCATCCGCGTCGCCGTGCTGCCTCCTCATACCAGCGCCTCTCTGCTTTCGCCGCCTCCAGTTCTTCCTTGGGGCGGCGATATTCTCCAGGCTGAGCCCAAGGTCCTTCACCGTCCAGTTCGTCCTCCCATGTCCAGTCCCTCTCTCGCTGCACCTTGGTGCAGCTACACTCCCCTGGTTTAGCCCAGGGTCCGCGCCCGTCGAGGATTTCCTCCCAAGTCCAGAAATTCTTGTCACGCTGCTCCTGCTGCCGCTGTTGCCAATGTTACCACGTTGCTTGGTCCATTTGTGGTGGGTGATTCTGTAACGGCTCTCTTCTATCTCCTCCTCTGACGAAGAGGTAGAACAAGGATCGGACCAAAATGCAGCGTGATGATGATTCATGATATTTTAATGAAGGAAAAACTATACATACAGAAACTACAAAAATAACTAAATGAAATAACGAAAACCGAAACAGCCCTATCTGGTGCAAACACAAAGACAGGAACAATCACCCACGAAACACTCACAGAATATGGCTGCCTAAATATGGTTCCCAATCAGAGACAACGATAATCACCTGACTCTGATTGAGAACCGCCTCAGGCAGCCATAGACTACGTAGACACCCCACAAAACCCCTAAGACAAAAACACACCACAATAACCCATGTCACACCCTGGCCTGACCAAATAAAGAAAGAAAACACAAAATACTAAGACCAAGGCCTGACAGCACATGCAAAATCCTAGAGGAAATTGTGGTTGTCTACTGTCCAACAGACACTGGGAGACAAATTCACCATTCAGCAGGACAATAACTTAAAACTCAAGGCCAAATATATAGAGGAGTTGCTTACCAGGACAACATTGAATGTTCCTGAGTGGCCTAGTTACAGTTTTGACTTAAATCGTCTTGAAAATCTGTCTCAAGACATGAATGTCTGTCTAGCAATCAGGGCCCGTTCCAATCAGCTCGAGTAAGGCGTCTCTTAGGGCCCCCAACCCCCCAAAAAGTATCATTAAATTACTTTATTTTTTACTAAGTCTGGCTCTCAATTTACTAAACAATGTGCAATTTCAAAATTTGTCTCTCCATCAACAGTTTTTCTCTTATTATGTTAGTCACTGACAGTCATTCAATTAGCCATGTCAGCTAACACTTTTTAGATTGTTTCGTTTAGCCAGCTATCTAAACTTGTAGTAATCATGGCCGAATACCGACCGGGCCCAGGTACCATGATCTCTAGTGGGTCCACATTGATTAAGTTCTCACTCAGATATCATATTAAAATGACATGTCATTACATAAATGTGTAGAATTAAAGGAAATTAGCTTAGAAACTGCAAGAATGTCTCTCCAAACCATGACACATTGGGTAGATTTGTGGGAAATTAGCTTTAATTTGGACAATTTCAAAACTTAAATGTTTGTTTGCACAGTCAAGAGGGGGGGGGGGGCACTGAAATGTTTTGCGCAACATGTAAAGTGTTGGTCCCATGTTTCATGAGCTTATATAAAAGATCCCAGTACTGTTCCAAATGCACAAAAGCATATTAATCGGGAAAAAATGGCAACATTTGTTTACATCCCTGTGAGCATTTCTCCTTTGCCAAGACAATCCATTCACCTGACAAGTGTGGCATATCACGAAGCTGATAAAACAGCATGGTCATTACACAGGTGCAAATTGTGCTTGGGACAAAAAAAGGCCGCTCTAAAATGTGCAGTTTTGTCACACAACACATACAGTTGGTATGCTGATTGCAGGAATGTTCACCAGAGGTGTTGCCAGATAATTGAATGTTCATTTCTCTACCATAAGCCACCTCCAATGTCGTTTTAGAAAATTTGGCAGTATGTCCAAACGGCCCCACAACCGCAGACCACATGTAACCATGTCAGCCCACGACCTCCACATTCGGCTACTTCACTTGCGGGATCGTCTGAGGCCAGACACCTGGGCAGTTGATGAAACTGAGGAGTAGTTCTGTCTGTAATAAAGCCCTTTTGTGGGGAAAAACTAATTCAGCTCCCCAGTGGGTAGGCCTGGCTGTCACGTTCTGACCTTAGTTCCTTTGTTTTTGTCTTTGTTTTAGTATGGTCAGGAAGTGAGTTGGGGTGGGCAGTCTTATGTTCTTTTATCTATGATTTGGGATTTCTGTGTTTAGCCTGGTATGGTTCTCAATCAGAGGCAGCTGTCAATCGTTGTCCCTGATTGAGAACCATACATAGGTAGCCTGTTTTCACCCTTGAGTTATGGGTGATTATTTTCTGTTCTGTGTTTTGTGTATTCACTGTACAGGACTGTTTCGTTTCGCTCGTTGTCGCTTTATTGTTTTGTTTCAGTGTTCGATTGTTCTATTAAATCAATATGGACACTTACCACGCTTGTGCATTGGTCCTCCTCTTCTTCCACCACCAACAACGGCCGTAACACTGGCTCCCAAATGGTTATCTGAACTGTAACTCAAATTATTGAAATGGTTGCATGTTGCATTTATATTTTTGTTCAGTATATTCTATATGACCAAAAGTATGTGGACACATGATCATCGAACATCTCATTCCACAATCATGGGCATTAATATGGAGAAGGCTTTCCACTAGATGCTTTAAAATTGCTGCAGAGACGTGTCACAATTCAGCCACAATAGCAGTAGTGAGGTGGGGCACTGATGTTGGGCAATTAGGCCTAGCTCGCAGTCGGTGTTCCAATTCATCCCAAAGGTGTTTGATGGGGTTGAGGTCAGGCCTCTGTGCAGGCCAGTCAAATTCTTCCACACCAATTTCGACAAACCATTTCTGTATGAACCTCGCTTTGTGCATGGGGGCATTTTCATGCTGAAACAGGAAAAGGCCTTCTCCAAACTGTTGCCTCAAAGTTGGAGGAAAGAAACGTCTAGAATGTTATTGTATGTTGTCGTGTTAAGTGTGATTCATCACTACATAGAACACATTTCCACTGCTCCAGAGGCTGAGCCACTCCAGCTGACGCTTTGCATTGCGCATGGTGAGCTTAGGCTTGTGTGCGGCTACTTGGCCATGGAAACCCTTTACATGAAGCTCCCGACGAAACAGTTCTTGAGCTGACGTTGCTTCCAGAGACAGTTTGGAACATGGTAGTAAGTGTTGCAACCGAGGACGTTCTGTGAGCTTGTGTGGCCTACCACTTCATGGCTTAGCCGTTGTTGCTTCTATACGTTTCCACTTCATAATAACAGCACTTAAAGGTGACTAGGGCAGAAATGTGGGTGTCCACATACTTTTGTATTATAGTGTATATGCACAACCATTGACATCTGCCTCATCTGCTTTGAATGTAGTGCTGAATTACCTTTTTAAGAACTTGCGGATCTGTGTTTTCATAGCGGAGATGTGGGTGGCTCCTCCCACAACCTCCTCTGCTGTAATGTCTCCAAACTGCAACGGGGCCTGTTCCATTAATGCCACCAGAGGAACACACACACTCGCTCTCAGCAGGTCGGCATACAGGTCCTTGAACTTGGCCCTGGAACAGAACACTGTTCGCCAGCCAATAGCTCAGAGTCATTCCACAAAGGAACAGGACAATGGATCGTGTTCATTAGAGCACACTGTAACAAAGCATTTTAAAAACAGAAAAAACAAGTGTTTCTTATCAGACTTTGTTCAAATAGTAGCTTTCTTTCACTCTGTTTTGGTCCCTTTTCTATCATTTTGTGCCTATTGAACAAGACCTCCTGGTGAGTTTAAGAGACTGTGTTGCCATGACCACACCTGTTCATCAAGAGTTGACTGTGGAGACACACAGTCTGGGTATGTTCAGTTCAGTTTCATCCTGAAAGTAGTCTATAGACCAGGATAAACTTTAATCCATGGTTCAGTTTCCTTTAAACAGCCAATACAAACTTCAGCTAACCTTGGCCAGCAACACACCACCCTGAACCCCACTGCTGCCTTGCCACTGAAATTAAGCAGGATCAGTCCTGGTCGGTTCCTGATGGGACACCAGATGCTGCTGGAAGTGGTGTTGGAGGGTCAGTAGGAGGAACTCTTTCCTCTGGTCTAAAAAAAGATCCCAATGCCCCAGGGCAGTGAGTGGGGACATTTCCCTGTGTAGTGCGCTGTCATCCGGATATAATGTTAAATGGGTGTCCTGTCTTTCTGTGTTCACTAAAAAACTCATAAGAATTTAAGTTAGACACGTTAGCATAAATTACCTGGCTAAAGCCATGTTTCACTTTACTTGTCCATCCCTTTAACTTGCCCATGAATTCACAAGCAGACACGTGGAGGGCTGAATGTCCCATGTCAATGAAGACCACTATCTTGGGGTTTTCATTGGCTGATGGGAGGTCCTCTTTGTATGCCATAATTCAAAGTATAATTAATGGAGCATGTTTCCAGAGGAGAAGGATACATTTCCCATGATACTTGCTGTGGTGTTGTTGAGCAGTTGGAGGCAGTTGAGACCAGTGTCAAACGTGCTGAAAGACATTCATTTCGGTGTATTAACATTACAAACAACACTAAAACTGTAACGGTCTTCTTCCTCCTCTGACGAGGAGTAGTAGGAAGGATCGGAGGACCAATGCGCAGCGCGGTAAGTGTCCATCTATTTAATAAAGTAAATGACCACAGAACAAATACAACAAAGTGAACGAACGAAACCGAAACAGTTCTGTCTGGTGCAGATACAAACACTCAACAGAAAACAAAGACATAACAAAAGAACTAAGGTCAAAACGTGACAGTACCCCAAATGTGCGGACTCCGGCCGCAAAACCTGAACCTATAGGGGAGGGTCTGGGTGGGTGTCTGTCCACAGTGGCATCTCTGGCGCGGGACGTGGACCCCACTCCATCATAGTCTTCACTCTTCACTCCGGCTTCTTAACCCGCCTCCGTGGCACCTTTCGAGCGGCGACCCTCGCCGCCGACCTCAAACTGGAGACCCTAGCAATGGGAGATTCCGGCAGCACCGGACAGGTGGGCGATTCCAGCAATGCCGGAGTGACGGGCGATTCCGGCAGCTCCGGAGTGAAGGGCGATTCCGGCAGCACCGGAGTAACGGATGGCTCTGGCAGCTCCTGACTGACCGGCGGCTCGGGCAGCTCCTGACTGACTGGCGGTTCTGGCAGCTCCTGACTGACCGGCGGCTCTGGCAGCTCAGGACAGACGGGCGACTCTGGCAGCTCAGGACAGACGGGCGACTCTGGCAGCTCAGGACAGACGGGCGACTCTGGCAGCTCAGGACAGACGGGCGACTCTGGCAGCTCAGGACAGACGGGCGACTCTGGCAGCTCAGGACAGACGGGCGACTCTGGCAGCTCAGGACAGACGGGCGACTCTGGCAGCTCAGGACAGACGGGAGACTCTGGCAGCTCAGGACAGACGGGAGACTCTGCCGCTCAGGGCAGACGGGAGACTCTGGCAGCTCAGGACAGACGGAAGACTCTGGCAGCTCAGGACAGACGGGCGACTCTGGCAGCTCAGGACAGACGGGCGACTCTGGCAGCTCAGGACAGACGGGTGACTCTGGCAGCTCAGGACAGACGGGCGACTCTGGCAGCTCAGGACAGACGGGCGACTCTGGCAGCTCAGGACAGACGGGCGACTCTGGCAGCTCAGGACAGACGGGCGACTCTGGCAGCTCAGGACAGACGGGCGACTCTGGCAGCTCAGGACAGACGGGAGACTCTGCCGCTCAGGGCAGACGGGAGACTCTGGCAGCTCAGGACAGACGGGAGACTCTGGCAGCGCTGGACAGGAGGAAGACTCTGGCAGCACTGGACAGGCGGGAGCACCTGTAGGGAGGAGACGGAGAGACAGCCTGGTGCGGGCGGCTGCCACCGGAGGGCTGGTGCGTGGAGGAGGCACCGGATAGACCGGACCGTGGAGGCACACTGGAGGTCTCGAGCACTGAGCCTGCACAACCCTACCTGGCTGGATACTCCCCGTAGCCAGGCCAGTGCGGCGAGGTGGAATAGACCGCACTGGGCTGTGCTGGCGAACCGGGGACACCATGCTTAGGGCTGGTGCCATGTACCCCGGCCCGAGGAGACGCACTGGAGACCAGATGCACTGAGCCGGCTTCATGGCACCTGGCTCGATGCCCACTCTAGCCCGGCCGATACGAGGCACTGCGATGTAACGCACCGAGCTATGCCTGCGCACCGCTTCACGGCATAACACGGTGCCTGCCCGGTCCACCACCTCTCTCCACGGTAAGCACGGGGAGTTTGCGCAGGTCTCCTACCTGACTTAGCCACACTCCCCGTGTGCCCACTCCAATACATTTTTGGGGCTGCCTCTCGTCCCAGCCGCGCTGCCGTGTTAGCTCCTCATAATGCTGCCTCTCGGCTTTCGCTACCTCCAGCTCTGCCTTGGGGCGGTGATATTCCCCAGCCTGTGCCCAGGGTCCCTTGCCGTCAAGTATCTCCTCCCATCTCCAGGAGTCCGGAGATTTCTGCTGCTGCCTGATACCACGCTGCTTTTTCCTTTGGTGGTGGGTGATTCTGTAATGGTCTTCTTCCTCCTCTGACGAGGAGTAGTAGGAAGGATCGGAAGACCAATGCGCAGCGTGGTAAGTGTCCATATTTTTAATATGGTAAATGAACACTGAACAAAAACAACAAAGTGAACGAACGAAACCGAAACAGTTCTGTCTGGTGCAGATACAAACACTCAACAGACAACAAAGACATAACAAAAAAACTAAGGTCAGAATGTGACAAAAACAGGTGATTGGTTAAAGCATTTTATAGTACAATCACTTTCAAGGCCTCCAAAGTATATAACCTTCATTATCATGGAGACCTGAGAAATTGATCTAGACCAGGGGTATTCAATACGGTCCTAGAGGGCTGAAACATGTCTGGTTTTCATTCTTGCCTTCTAATCAGGGATGGATTTAGACCTGGAGCAGTAGGTGAGTGAACTCCCTGGCCAATCATATCAATTTATCAACTACCTACCTGTAGAAAATAAATCCATCAGTACTTCGAACCTTGAGGGCTGGTGATTCTACTCTATTCTGGAGCATGGGAAGATTTAAGAGAACACAATCAGTCAATTTATTCTGCAGAATGGTTTTGGCTGTAGCCTTAATTTTGGTCAGGAGCATGGCTGTTAGCTGTTGCTTTTCACCCAAGTATGTCACCTGCGCACAGATAACACTGTTACCACAACACTGTTCATTCCAACTGCTGCAAAGTGTGAAAAAAGCTGGGATATTGGCTTGCATTGGTTTTGTGCCACACATGTTAAAAAGTTAGCATAGTGGCCAGGTAAACAAATCCAAAGCATGAATTGTGGTCTTACCTTATCCATATACTGCTTACAGGGAAAGGAAACCAATATATATTATAATTTTGTAATTCTGGGTGTAATTAGCCAAAATTGTTTTTTAATGTTTGACTTCAGGTTTGAGGGTAAAGGCCTATAGCACAATTTTTGTGAATGATTATGGATGATGAAATGGAACATGTCAAGTGTTTGTGTGTCCAACAGAGAACCACATTGTAAATGTGGCTATAGACACAATTATTATCTGATTTGTGGCTGTTACCACCCACAACTTTATTTTTGGATCCAAATGATACAACAGCATTGTAATTGACAAATGTAATTTTTATTTTTATTTTTTTAATTTCACCTTTATTTAACCAGGTAGGCAAGTTGAGAACAAGTTCTCATTTACAATTGCGACCTGGCCAAGATAAAGCAAAGCAGTTCGACAGATACAACGACACAGAGTTACACATGGAGTAAAACAAACATACAGTCAATAATACAGTATAAACAAGTCTATATACAATGTGAGCAAATTAGGTGAGAAGGGAGGTAAAGGCAAAAAAGGCCATGGTGGCAAAGTAAATACAATATAGCAAGTAAAACACTGGAATGGTAGTTTTGCAATGGAAGAATGTGCAAAGTAGAAATAAAAATAATGGGGTGCAAAGGAGCAAAATAAATAAATAAATTAAATACAGTTGGGAAAGAGGTAGTTGTTTGGGCTAAATTATAGGTGGGCTATGTACAGGTGGAGTAATCTGTAAGATGCTCTGACAGTTGGTGCTTAAAGCTAGTGAGGGAGATAAGTGTTTCCAGTTTCAGAGATTTTTGTAGTTCGTTCCAGTCATTGGCAGCAGAGAACTGGAAGGAGAGGCGGCCAAAGAAAGAATTGGTTTTGGGGTGACTAGAGAGATATACCTGCTGGAGCGTGTGCTACAGGTGGGAGATGCTATGGTGACCAGCGAGCTGAGATAAGGGGGACTTTACCTAGCAGGGTCTTGTAGATGACATGGAGCCAGTGGGTTTGGCGACGAGTTTATTTTTTAATTTATTTTTATTTCACCTTTATTTAACCAGGAAGTTGAGAACAAGTTCTCATTTGCAACTGCGACCTGGCCAAGATAAACATAGCAGTGTGAACAGACAACAGAGTTACACATGGGTAAACAATTAGCAAGTCAATGGTGGGTATTATATGGGGCAGATTTGGAGTGATAAATGACAAAACGGATTGCACAGTATAAAAACAGTGATAGACTGCATCCAATTGGTTGAGTAGGGTATTGAGGCTATTTTGTAAATGACAGGCGCCTTGTAAAAAGTCGAGGATTGGTAGGATTGGTCAGTTTTACAAGGGTATGTTTGGCAGCATGAGTGAAGGATGCTTTGTTGCGAAATAGGAAGCCAATTCTAGATTTAACTTTGGATTGGAGATGTTTGATATGGGTCTGGAAGGAGAGTTTACAGTACCTGAGTGTGGCTGAACCAGACACCTAAGTATTTGTAGTTGTCCACGTATTCTAAGTCAGAGCCGTCCAGAGTAGTGATGTTGGACAGGCGGGTAGGTGCAGGTAGCGATCGGTTGAAGAGCATGCATTTAGTTTTACTTGTATTTAAGAGCAATTGGAGGCCACGAAAGGAGAGTTGTATGGCATTGAAGCTTGCCTGGAGGGTTGTTAACACAGTGTCCAAAGAAGGGCCGGAAGTATACAGAATGGTGTCGTCTGCGTAGAGGTGGTAATACCGTCGTAAGAATGCACTGCAACTCAAAAGCATGTAGACCGCAGCAGAAATCTCCTCAAGTTGTTTATACATTCTGTTCATTTGGGGAGGGGTGGGAACTAGGCATAAACACAACTTCCAATAAACAATTAACTAATTACAAAAGGCTAGATATGAGTCTCATTCCGACAGTATTAAGAAATATCATTACAGCTAACCTCTCATACATTAAAAGCAATGAGAAAGAAAACATTATGATAGGGACCATATTTCAGAGTTGTGTGAGGCTACACTTTAAATTAAATTACATGAAGACTAAGTTTCTCATATGGTACATACACTTATTTAAGTATTTTTAAAGACTTCATCATTGGCAGTGTGAAATAAAAAATAAAATGTGGGTATCACACAAAATGGTTGCACAAAAATTTGTAAGTCGCTCTGGATAAGAGCGTCTGCTAAATGACTTAAATGTAAATGTAAATGTAAAAAATAACTGTGTGTAAACCACGCCCCCAAATATTAAAATGAGCCCCGCCTCTAGCGGGGCTTGGTGGGGACTTGCCTCTGTTGGCCTTGGTAGGGGCTGGGCCTTGTTGGGCTGGTGTGGGCCATGTTGGGTAGATTTAGGATTGGTATGGGCTAGCCCGTGTTGGGCTTGGTGGGGACTAGACTTTGTTGGGCTTGTGTAGGTGTATTTGGGATTGGTGTGGGCTAGCCTGTGTTGGTCTTGTTGTGGGCTAGCCTGTGTTGGTCTTGTTGTGGGCTAGCCCGTGTCGGGCTGGTGTGACAGGCTAGCCTGTCTTGAGCTGGTGTGGGCTCGCCTGTGTTGGGCTTGTTGTGGGCTAGCCCGTGCCCACCGAATACTGCATGGGGCCAATGGGGTCATGTTTCCAGGGATTCCCGATTGAGGCCTAAATATTTCAGCACTACCCGTACAGACATAAATAGAGATTGATTGAATCTCTGTTATTGTAGACATGATGAATGTAGCTATCGAAATCTATTGTATAAAATGTTATAATAAAATAGACATAATGAAGCATGCATGCTTAGCCTATGTTGCAAAGCTATTTGTGCAGGCTATCATCTAGTCAAATATTAATATAAATAAAGACAGCATTTTAAATTTAATTTGTTTCGCTTTGAAAGTTTTAATAGATACAATTGTGTCCACCAAAAAAGACGAAGTGCTTGTGTTATTGTAGCCTAGTCCGCACGACTATGAACAGTGCAGCATTTGGCCACAAGAGCGCGAGCCTGAGCCACACCAGATGAGGGGAAGGTGACAACATTCGCGTGCCTTTTAGTCCGAAAGATTGTGGGTAAAGTAAAACATTCCATTCCAAACACTGTCAAAGCCACACCGGAGGCTGTCAACAGCTTACTTCCACACACTTCAGCATCTCTCCGTCTTGCACGATGATCCCCGACAACCAAGATATCAGACACACAGTTGGTTTTTATTTAATTTTTCTGTCGTTCGGTAAGTATTGTTTAACTTGTCATTCTATTTGGAGTTATGCACATTTTACTGTTGCTTTGTGTGGCAAGTGGCTGTTTTAAGGAGAGAGTAGAGCAAGCACGGTGGCTCCGTGTCTTGTTATGGGGACACCGTGTTGCACATCTTGGAAGAGCTAACGCTAGCTAGCCATTAAGCTAGTCAGCAAATTACTGGACATTGAGCATATTTGCATCAGGTTAGGAACTTAGAAACTCCTAATTGGAGAAGCTACACAGTCGCTAACGACTGCTGGTGTTTTTAGTTAATTGTGAATTGCACAAACGCATGTTTTTACTACGACAGCAAAGAACAAGCTGTGGAAGCTAGCTACTGTATATTGAGTACATTCTAAACTTCCTGACCAGGGGCATATTCTTTACGCCGATTCTGTTGCAAAACGTTTCTTAAACGGGAGTCAACGGAACGAAACTGGGAGGGATCTCAATTAATTCGTCCAATATAAACTCTGGTTTTGGCTCTGTTTGCTTCCGTTTGGTTCTTACGGTAAACGGTTTCTGTAATGAATACGCCCCAGTGTTTTGCTGGCTGCTGAGTGCGCAGTTTATGGTGTGCAAGTTTGCTTATAGAATTATGAAAATTACTTTTAAAATTGTAATTGTGCGGTTACGTTTGAATAGCTACATTGTACTCATTGATTACTCCGACCAATCGCTCAACGTGATGGATGTGCGACGCAATTAGCACAGCGGCTAACTGTAAATTAGATCTCATATTGCATCATTATTCTGCCAATAAAAGTTCATGTAACAGATTAGCAATACCTAACGACTGCAGCCAGGAATAATGCATTATGATATGGTTATGCATTGTAAGACTTGTCATATACATGTATGACCCATAGGTATCAATATGATCAAGATCCTTGAACCTGACTAAGTAATATTTGTTAAATAAGAATGTTATTCAGCAAACCTGGGTTCAAATACTATTTGACATCTTTAAATACTTTGAGGGGCAGGTTTCCTGGACACAGATTAAGCATAGTCCTTGACGCTATCCAATGGATTGTAATAATTTGTTGGTAAAAAAGTGGAGGTTTTAAAACATGTTTTAATTTGCTCCATGGCTCAGGCAGCCAAGTGTATGCTACGGTGAAAGCTGTTTGGCTCAGCTAAAGATGATCTATTATATTGCTCAGCTCAGATGCGACTTGTGAAGAGGAATAACTTTGCTGGTGTTTCTAATGAATAAACAATGCCATGCTGGTGGGTGGTAACATTCAAATAAAACCCAGCCCTCAAAAGAACCACAGACTGAAAAGTATTAGCACATCATATCATGGAAAATATCAGAAGTTTCCACTTCAACCACAAATATATCATACTTTGACTTAAAACAATGACTTATTGACTTAAATTCTTGTGCAACATCACGGGTAGGCTAAACTATGGGCATCGTCTTTCAGCTGAAGAAAATTGAATTTCTGCTCTTGTGGGGATTTAATCAAATAAGATTTGAACCCAGGTCTGCTATTCATTATTCACCATAGTGGTTACAGATTATCTCACCAATTGTCCACGCTGTACTAACAGCCTCATGAGCATTAATGTAATTGTTGAATGGTATAAGTGAATGGAGTAGATTTTACAAGAATGTATCTGTAACACCACAGTTTTGTAGATTAGCCTATTGTGTGGGCAACCAACTCACTTCCTTGTGGTTATTGTCCTGCCTGAGATTGGAAGATTGGGAGTTCGATCCCTGGACTAGTCATACCAAAGACTGTAAAAAATGGGTCCCAATGCATCTCTGCTTGGCACTCAGCAGATGGATTGGCAGGGGTAAGGTCCCACGATAGACTAGCATCCTGTCCAGGGGGTATATTTGTACATCAAGCTGCCTCACGCTACAGAAACAGGATATGGTTCCTGCTCCTATGAGCTGTTCCGGCTCCTACCTACATATGAACAGATCATTGCCTTGCTGTGGTTCAAGCAGATCTGACCCTGATCTGGCCCAATCAGCCTGACCCTGCCATTTAGTTAAGTAAAAAACTGAGGGATGAGAAAATGTAACCACTTTCAAATTCATAGGCGGAGCTATGGATGCATAGCCTGGCTAACAGTGAAGATTCAGTTTGTTGGTGCACTATTCACACAGAAATTGGCTTGAGTTTTGATTGGTTCTGTTTTTTTTCTCCTGGGGATTGAGAACTCTCCTTGTTTGGATTTGAAATTCCCACAGTTGTATTGGAAGGGGGGTTGCTCGGTGTGTATGTGGTTGTCCACATCCACATAGTGTGTGGTTGTCCATGTGGATGTTTGAGTGGGAAATAAACAGAGGGGAACTAATCAGTGAAAAAGTACAGCCCCAGCAACTTTGTTATCGTTTTTTTTGTGGACGAAATGGAGCTGAGGTGCGTTGAGAAGTGTGGTTAAAAAAAAATGTTCAGTACATATTCTGCTGTTCTATTGCGTGAGCAATGATGTCCGAGGGAAACAAACTGTGTGCGTTTTTTGAAGTAACTTCTTTGTTGTTTATATCCCAGACGGATGTGGCAGTTTCACCATTAAGGATTCCAGGTTTAAATACACTGCTCAAAAAAATAAAGGGAACACTTAAACAACACAATGTAACTCCAAGTCAATCACACTTCATCGAAATCAAACTGTCCACTTAGGAAGCAACACTGATTGACAATAAAATGTCACATGCTGTTGTGCAAATGGAATAGACAACAGGTGGAAATTATAGGCAATTAGCAAGACACCCCCAATAAAGGAGTGGTTCTGCAGGTGGAGACCACAGACCACTTCTCAGTTCCTATGCTTCCTGGCTGATGTTTTGGTCACTTTTGAATGCTGGCGGTGCTTTCACTCTAGTGGTAGCATGAGACGGAGTCTACAACCCACACAAGTGGCTCAGGTAGTGCAGCTCATCCAGGATGGGACATCAATGCGAGATGTGGCAAGAAGGTTTGCTGTGTCTGTCAGCGTAGTGTCCAGAGCATGGAGGCGCTACCAGGAGACGGGGAGGAGGCCGTAGGAGGGCAACAACCCAGGGCCGCTACCTCCGCCTTTGTGCAGGGAGGAGCACTGCCAGAGCCCTGCAAAATGACCTTCAGCAGGCCACAAATGTGCATGTGTCTGCTCAAACGGTCAGAAACAGACTCCATGAGGGTGGTACGAGGGCCCAACATCCACAGGTGGGGGATGTGCTTACAGCCCAACACCATGCAGGACGTTTGGCATTTGCCAGAGAACACCAAGGTTGGCAAATTCGCCACTGGCGCCCTGTGCTCTTCACAGATGAAAGCAGGTTGACACTGAGCACGTGACAGACGTGACAGTCTGGAGACGCTGTGGAGAACGTTCTACTGCCTTCAACATACTCCAGAATGACCGGTTTGGCGGTGGGTCAGTCATGGTGTGGGGTGGCATTTCTTTGGGGGGGGGGTGCACAGCCCTCCATGTGCTCGCCAGAGGTAGCCTGAGTGCCATTAGGTACCGAGAAGAGATCCTCAGACCCCTTGTGGAGAATATATGCTGGTGCGGTTGGCCCTGGGTTCCTAATGCCTAATGCCTAATGGCCCTGGGTTCCTAATGCAAGACAATGCTAGACCTCATGTGACTGGAGTGTGTCAGCAGTTCCTGCAAGAGGAAGGCGTTGATGCTATGGACTGGCCCAACCGTTCCAGACCTGAATCCAATTGAGCACATCTGGGACATCATGTCTTGGGTTGGCGGATGCTTTAGTCCAGGTCTGGGAGGAGATCCCTCAGGAGACCATCCGCCACCTCATCAGGAGCATGCCCAGGCGTTGTAGGGAGGTCATACAGGCACGTGGAGGCCACACACTACTGAGCCTCATTTTGATTTGTTTTAAGGACATTACATCAAAGTTGGATCAGCCTGTAGTGTGGTTTTCCACTTTAATTTTGAGTGTGACTCCAAATCCAGACCTCCATGGGTTGATCAATTTGATTTCCATTGATCATTTTTGTGTGATTTTTGTTGTCAGCACATTCAATGATGTAAAGAAAAAAGTATTTAATAAGAACATTTCATTCATTCAGATCTAGGTGTTATTTTAGTGTTCCCTTTATTTTTTTTGAGCAGTGTATTTCTCTCATTTGCTGTTTTTCAGCAACATTTTTTGACAACCAACCACCTGTACAGCCACCACCAGCTATAACAACCTTAAGGTCTGTCATTGGAACTCCATTCCTCCAGCTGGGGGGTTCGATGCCAGTAGACCCGCATAGGGCTACCTGCCATCACATCATCTGTCTTTGACGATCTTCCCTCGGACACGACGCCATTCCTAAAACTATTTAATAAAATTCCATATTGCATTGCGTCTTTGTTCATAAAGCTGTACTCGATTTGAAAGGAAACTCCCAAAGTCATATTCTACCGTTATACTAATTTAAAGCAATAGTCATGTGTGGTCACCTAGATGATCATTTCAGCACCGTTCGCACTGCTTTGGGACAAGCATGGGGGACTCGTATTGATAAATCAATCAATGTCAGATTTTAGCATTCACTGAATCTCCGTTTGGCTCTTTGGTAACAATTAGGCTGGTAAAATGTTAGCTAAGTTGAGGTGAATGCTCATGATCATCTTTATTCTAGTTTGCTTATATATTAGCTGATCAGAAACATTTTCTACCATGTTATGTAGCAAAACAAGTAGCCTGTCCTACACCTGACCAAAAGCTTGTCTGATAATCAATCACGTCTTACTCCTGACCAAAAGCTTGTGACTTGTCTAATAATCAATCAATGTGATTTTGTTTTTTACTGTATCCCTGTCTGTATATTTGGTTAATTGATCTCTAGCTAGGCAAGTGTGGGTGGTAGCTCATTTATTTGTTTGTCATCTTTCACTTATCAGAAACATTTAACATGCAATAATGTAGGGCTGGGCGATATGGACAAAATTGTGTGTGTCGAGAGCACTGGTTGAGAGAGAATTTCAGCAGCCAGCCGAGCAGCACCAGTGCACGTAGTAAAAACTTTTTACCAGTCATAGGTAGGCTGTTTAGATTGCCAGTATGCAGACACCCATTTCCAACCCTTTTGCCATAAAACATATGAACACGGTAGAACTGATAAAACTGGAAAACAACTTTAGGGGCACTAGAATGTGTAGATAAAGTAAATTGAGGTGGTTTAAAGTAAACTGCATTTTAATGTTGGTTTTCCTTATGGAATACCGTATCAAGTGAAGGGTTTTACGCATGTACAGTTCTTGGTTCTCGAGCGCTGAGCAAGTGGACATTTTAAATGGAAGTTATGGAACTCTCTCGCGTGCTTCTGTTATGGGAAAAACTCAACAATGAAACTGGCATTAAATGTGGAGAATGATATAGTTGCATCTGTTGGCCATCAATTAGGCTATACTTTATATGCAGTTGTAGGCTACTGTAGCCTGAAATGACGATATCGCTGCAGCCATTGTGTAGCCTACCTGGAGCTGGCAAACCGATTTGAATAAATAGCCTATAGTTTCAGTAGATTTGAGTTGTAGCCTTGTGTTGTTAAGCAATTATTAATAGTCATGTTTAATTAATTAAATTGGAAGGTATCAATTGTGATCATGTTCACAGTTTTATTGCAAGTGTATCATTCTCCACATTTAACGTCAGTCTCATTTTGGATATTTCTCTGAAATGAGATGTTGGCCTATTACAGGGCTATAGGATTCCTGCATCTAGCTCAGCAAACCATAGTAAAGTTGAATAGTCAGATTTAGGTCTGGTGTTATCAGGTTGAATAGCTAATTATGTTTGCTCTGACGCAGTACATTTATTACCTAGCTAGTGATTCGCATTAGTGGCAAACAAGATTTAGGCCCAAATTGCTAAGAAAGGAGAAACTAGTTGTTTGCAGATGTAAGAAACACAAACTAGTAGTGTAATTATAGAACGCTAGTGGATTTATATTAAGAAGCAACGTGAAAACAGCACCGTTGTCGTCAACATTGTTGCATGTGCTGCATTGACCATGCAGAGACTGAAGTTTTTCGTGGTCGAGGTTCAAGAAATGCACATCTTCTTTGGTATAATCTCGTTGGCAACAATTATATGTGCATTCCGCCACCTACTGTACAGGTGGATAATAAAGATCCGAAACAGACCATTTGCAACTGGTTGAGGTGCATCCACCTCCATATCTTCAGAACTGGGGCCTCTTGCCCCTTAAACTCTCTTCACCGCCTCCACATAGGAGATTTGCTGTACAGCCCTGATCCTTGATACCTCAATCTCTTTCACCCTAACAGGCTGACTACATCGCTCGCATCGCGTGCACGAGCGTTGCAAAATACATTTTGAAATCTATATATATTCAATTATTGCACCCACACTGCTCGCGCGTGTCAACAAGTGTCTGCGTTGCCAAGGGCTAAAATAGTTGTTGCGACGCAGATTGCGCTGCAAGTCCTGCCTCTCCCATCGCCTCATTGGTTTATAGAAGCAGGTACCCACGTGCCATCTCTTCATTGGTTATACCCACGTGGGTGACTGAAAGACTAACAAGGTCTGTAGCGGTACTGCACCTAATTTATGAAAGTTGCCAATCGCAATATAAAGACGAGAGAAGAAAAAGGCTGGAAGAAGGAGTGATGACTAAAAACTATTTGGTTGACCATTTATGCGTGGATTCATTTGCGGAGTAGAGGACCTTGTGCATTTCAGGTAAAATAGCAACCCAATGTTTATCTCAGGACAAAATAGTTAGCAAGTGCAGGCTAAATTGCCATAAATGTTTAATGCTTTTCGACCTGTCCCCATATTAATATAATTGGTTTTGAGTTTATTTTGATATTTTAACCTGCGTGTCGTGATCGCGTTTGGTGTGGGGGGGGCAAAATCAATTCATGCACGATGGCGCATGCTCGCAAATATGATCCCTACCACAGTTGCAACATTTTACATTCAGACTCTTCAATAAAATATTCCTTCCATCTGCAAACACTTGACACATGGCCAAACGTTTTACACTTCTTGCATTGTATCTTATATATCCCAATTTTAGATAGGGTGGTAAATACACATCAATCATACAGATACACTTTGCTCCTTTTTCCCATTCTTCATACAGGTCAAGCAACATGCATTTAACTTTTCCTGGAATTTGTTGCCTAAGATATTGATTATCAATGTCCAACGTGATGTCAGAGAACACCTTTTACCGGTGCCCTGTTCCGGAAATCAAAGCCGTCCACTTCATGCTTTGATTAATTTGCGAGCCACGATGCACGCTCCTTCTGCTCTTTAGATACACATCATTGCATCTTTAGATGCAATCAAAGTAACTCCTGGTTACTTTGATTGCATCAACTTTTCCCAACAGCGCCTTTAAACATAATCAAGCACTTTATTTTTTAAATAAAATAACAAATAAATAACTTGAATTTCTGCCAAATATCCATTTGATTAATCGCTCAAAAGACCTGTGTTTTGAATGCATGTTTGATTAGGAAAACATTGGGATCAGTTATGGGTCTACTTTCGATAGTTTACAAGGTCCAACAAGGCACATTAGCAGCCGCAGGGTGGACATAGGGTGTATTTTGTTAGGATGTATCAGTGTTAACAGATGCCATTGGAATATGGGCTTCTTCTGATACTGGTCTTGTGGATCATCATCAGCCTATTCATATTGCAATTTAAAAAATGTCAATCATCGGAAAAATATGTTTAATCAAGGCCACAAATTTCTCTGGCCCAGCCAATATTGGAATCCTTGTGCCGCTAGTGTCTGCAGCTGCTGTGGCTGAGAGAGAACTGTAGTACGCTAAAAGGTGAATCCTGGTGCCGCGAGTGTCTGCAGCTGCTGCAGCTGCTGCGGCTGAGAGAGAACTTTAGTACGCTAAAATGTGAATCCTGGTGCCGCTAGTGTCTGCAGCTGCTGTGGCTGAGAGATGGCCGTAGTACGCTAACGGGTGAATCCTGGTGACGCTATTTTTAATTTCACCTTTATTTAACCAGGTAGGCTAGTTGAGAACAAGTTCTCATTTAAAACTGCGACCTGGCCAAGATAAAGCAAAGCAGTGCGACACAAACAACAACACAGAGTTACACATGGAATAAACAATAAACAAGCCAATAACACAAACAAGTCAATGACACAGTAGGGAAAAAAAGTCTATATACAGTGTGTGCAAAAGGCATGAGGAGGTAGGCAATAAATAGGCCATAGGAGCGAATAATTTAAATTTAGCAGATTAACACTGGAGTGATAACTGAGGAGGTGATGTGCAAGTAGAGATACTGGTGTGCAAAAGAGCAGAAAAGTAAATAAAAACAGTATGGGGATGAGGTAGGTAGATTAGGTGGGCTATTTACAGATGGACTATGTACAGCTGCAGCAATCGGTTAGCTGCTCAGATAGTTGATGTTTAAAATTGGTGAGGGAAATAAAAGTCTCCAACTTCAGTGATTTTTGCAATTCGTTCCAGTCACTGGTAGCAGACAACTGGAAGGAAAGGCGGCCAAAGAGGTGTTGGCTTTGGGGATGATCAGTGAGATATACCTGCTGGAACGTGTGCTACGGGTGGGTGTTATCTTGACCATTGAACTGAGATAAGGCGGAGCTTTACCTAACAGACTTAGACCTGGAGTCAGTGGGTCTGGTGACGAATATGTCGCGAGGGTCAGCCGACTAGAACATACAGGTCGCAGTGGTGGGTGGTATAAGGTGATTTGGTAACATAACGGATGACACTGTGATAGACTGGATCCAGTTTGCTGAGTAGAGTATTGGTAGCTATTTTGTAGATGACATCGCCGAAGTCGAGGATCGGTAGGATAGTCAGTTTTACTAGGGTAAGTTGGGCTGCGTGAGTAAAGGAGGCTTTGTTGTGAAATAGAAAGCCGATTCTAGATTTGATTTTGGATTGGAGATGTTTGATATGAGTCTGGAAGGAGAGTTAACAGTCTTACCAGACACCTAGGTATATATAGTTGTCAGCATATTCTATGTCGGAACCGTCCAGGTTGATGCTATTCGTGCGGGCGGCGAATGGTTGAAAAGCATGCATTTGGTTTTACTCATGTTTAATAGCAGTTGGAGGCCGTGGGAGTAGTGTTGTATGGCATTGAAGCTCGTTTTGAGGTTAGTTAACACAGTGTCCAAAGAAGGGCCAGATGTATACAGAATGGTGTCATCTGTGTAGAGGTGGATTAGGGAATTGCCCACAGCAAGAGCGACATCATTGATATATAAAGACAATTGAACCCTGTGGTACACCCATAGACCGCCAGAGGTCTGGACAACATGCCCTCCCATTTAACACACTGAACTCTGTCTGCGAAGTAGTTGGTGAACCAGGCAAGGCAGTCATTTTTGAAAAACCAAGGCTACTGAGTCTGCCGATAAGAATATGGGGATTGACAGAGTC
This sequence comes from Oncorhynchus keta, assembly GCF_023373465.1. Classification (NCBI taxonomy): domain Eukaryota; kingdom Metazoa; phylum Chordata; class Actinopteri; order Salmoniformes; family Salmonidae; genus Oncorhynchus; species Oncorhynchus keta. The sequence goes on from NC_068453.1 coordinate 2,328,547, forward strand.
GAAAGTCTTGGCCAGGTCGATGAAGATGGCTGCACAGTACTGTCTTTTATCGATGGCGGTTATGATATTGTTTAGTACCTTGAGCGTGGCTGAGGTGCACCCGTGACCGGCTCGGAAACCGGATTGCACAGAGAAGGTACGGTGGGATTCGAAATGGTCAGTGATCTGTTTATTAACTTGGCTTTCGATGGGCAGGGCAGGATGGATGTAGGTTTGTAACAGTTTGGGTCTAGGTTGTCACCCCCTTTGAAGAGGGGGATGACCACGGCAGCTTTCCAATCTTTAGGGATCTCAGACGACACGAAAGAGAAATTCAACAGGCTGGTAATAGGGGTTGCAACAATGGCGGCGGATAGTTTTAGAAAGAGAGGGTCCAGATTGTCTAGCCAGCTGATTTGTACGGGTCCAAGTTTTTCAGTTCTTTCAGAACATCTGCCATCTGGATTTGGGTGAAGGAGAAGCTGGGAAGGCTTGGGCGGTAGCTGTGGGGGGGGGGAGCTGTTGGCCGGGGTTGGAGTAGCCAGGAGGAAGGCATAGCCAGCCGTTGAGAAATGCTTATTGATATGTTCGATTATCATGGTGGTGACCGTATTACTTAGCCTCAGTGCAGTGGGCAGCTGGGAGGAAGTGCTCTTGTTCCCCATGGACTTTACAGTGTCCCAAAACTTTTTGGAGTTAGAGCTACAGTATGCAAATTTCTGCTTGAAAAAACGAGCATTTGCTTTCCTCACTGACTGCGTGTATTGGTTCCTGACTTCCCTGAACAGTTGCATATCGCTGGGACGATTCGATGCTATTGCAGTCTACCACAGGATGTTTTTGTGCTGGTCAAGGGATGTCAGGTCTGGAGTGAACCAAGGGCTATATCAAATCAAATGTATTTATATAGTCCTTCTTACATCAGCTGATATCTCAAAGTGTTGTACAGAAACCCAGCCTAAAACCCCAAACAGCAAGCAATGCAGGTGTAGAAGCACGGGCAAGTATATCTCTTCTTAGTTCTGCATTTTTTGAACGGGGCATGCTTATCTAAGATGGTGAGGAAATAACTTTTAAAGAATGACCAGGCATCCTCAACTGACAGGATGAGGTCAATAGCCTTCTAGGATACCCGGGCCAGGTCGATTAGAGTGGCCTGCTCGCAGAAGTGTTTTAGGGAGCGTTTGACAGTGATGAGGGGTGGTCGTTTGACTACAGATACAGGCAATGAGGCAGTGATCGATGAGATCCTGATTGAAAACAGCAGAGTATTTGTGTATTTGGATGTGTATTTGGAGGGCAAGTTGGTCAGGATAATGTCTGAGGGTGCCCATGTTTATGGATTTAGGGTTGTACCTGGTGGTTTCCTTGATAATTAGTGTGAGATTGAGGTCATCTAGCTTAGATTGTAGGACTGCCTGGGTGTTAAGCATATCCCAGTTAAGGTCACCTAACAGAACGAACTCTGAAGCTAGATGGGGGGCAATCAATTCACAAATGGTGTCCAGGGCACAGCTGGGAGCGATTGGGGGTTGATAGCAGGCGGCAAGTGTGAGAGACTTATTTCTGATTCATTTTTAAAATAAAACTGTTTGGACATAGACCTGGAAAGTATGACAGAACTTTGCTAGCTATCTCTGCAGTAGATTGCAACTCCTCCCCCTTTGGCAGTTCTATCTTGACGGAAAATGTTGTAGTTTGGTATTGAAAGCTCAGAATTTTTGGGGGCCTTCCTAAGCCAGGATTCAGACACTGCAAGGCCATCAGGGTTGGCGGAGTGTGCTAAAGCAGTGAGTAAAACTAACTTAGGTAGGACGCTTCTCATGTTAACATGCATGAAACCAAGGCTTTTTCGATCACAGAAGTCAACAAATGAGGGTTCCTGGGCACATGCAGGGCCTGGGTTTACCTCCACATCACTCGAGGAACAGATGAGGAATAGGATGAGGGTACGGTTAAAGGTTATCAAAACTTGTTGCCAAGAGATTTGGGAACAGAGAATAAAAGGAGTAGATTTCTGGGCGTGGTAGAATATATTCAGGGCATAATGTAATGTGCAGTATGGTGGGATGCAGGTACAGCAGAGGTAAGCCCAAGCACTGGGTGATGATAAGAGAGGTTGTATCTCTGGACATGCTGGTTATAATGGGTGAGGTCGCCGCATATGTGTGAGGTGGGACAAAGGTGGTATCAGAGGTATGAGTGGAACTAGGGGCTCCATTGTAAATTTAAAACAATGATAACTAACCTAAACAACAGTATACAAGGCATATTGACATTTGAGAGAGCGAGGCATAAAGTAATCACAGGTGTTGATTGGGAAAGCTAGCTAAGACGACAACAGCTAATTAGCTAAAATAAAAACCGTTACAATGGCGATGAATGGGCAGAGAGGGTCGGTTAACTACACACAGAGCCTGAGTTCGCAGCTGGGGCCGAAAGATAAACAAAAAATAAACAGAATGGAGTACCATGATTAATGGACAGTCCTGCAGGCATCAGCTATGTAGCCAAGTGATCATAGGGGGCAGCAATCGATGGAACAGGGAAGCCGCGGAGTAGTCGTTACTACGCTAGCACGCGGGCGACACGGCGTTTAAAGTTAGTAGCCCGCGGCTAGTGGAAGCGTCTGCTCCGACGTCCGACGGAGGCCGGTTGAATGCACAGTGGATGGAGTGCTCGTCGGCAGACCAGTCGTGGTGGTGCGGCGGGACGCCGTGTCGACAAAGGATCCAATCTAGATGGCGAAAGAGGTGTTGTAGTAATTTAGTTTGCTAGCCGGGAGATGCGCTTGGCTCCTAGCTTCGGGGCAGGGGATTTAGCCACTATAGACACTCAGTAGCAGTGGTGATCCGGTTCCAAGGTCCAGAGCCTACGGCAAGTATCCGGTGGAGTAGTGGGTTCTTGCCGTGTTTGGGTGGCGTCCGGGTGAACAACTGAGTAGGCCGGGAGGTGGGCCTCAGCGATAGCTTCGGTACTGGGTAACTCGGTGGGTGCTAGCTAGCTGTGAAGATCAGGAGTAATGGTCCAGGGATTATGGCAGGAATCCGCCGTTGTAGTGGAGAGACAGTCCGATACTAGTAGGCTGGCAAGTATTATCCAGGCAAAAAAAAAGGGCTGGTACCTGTGCAGAAGGTAAAGGCCACTAGCAGTGGCTAACAATAACTAAATAGCTTGTAGCTGGTTAGCTTCTAATGGCTCGGTGGTTCTTGTTATAAGGTCTAAAAATAATAGCGGTTCCGTATCACATTGGGTGAGGCAGGTTACCGGAAGGTATAGTTGAATTAAAATGGAAAAGAGATTGAAAATAAAATGTAAATGTATACAAAAAAAGACGAGAAATACAAAGTACACGAGAGGACGAACGAAACATGTCTGCACTGCTACACCATCTTGGATCAAGTGTCAAGTGTCTGCAGCTGCTGCCGAGTTAGAGCTGTCGTATGCTAGAAGGTGAATCTTGGTGCCGCTAGTGTCTGTAGCTACTTCTGCTGAGTAAGCCGTAGTACGCTAAAAGGTGAATCCTTTTACTTACTTTAGCCTCCTGGCAACCCCGAAAACCCCACCCAGTCCGAATCACAATGTTGTGCACAAATGTCTTTATATCCCTGTTAGTGAGCATTTCTCCTCTGCTAAGATAATCCATCCACCTGACAGGTGTGGCATATCAAGAAGCTGACAAAACAGAATGAATATTACACAGGTACAGCTTGTGCTGGGGACAACAAAAGGCCACTCTAAAATGTGCAGTTTTTTCACACAACACAATGCCAAAGATGTCTCAAGGTTTCAGGGAGGGTTAAATTGGCATGCTGAATGCAGGAATGTCTACCAGAGCTGTTGCCAGAGAACTGAATGTCCAACGTCGTTTTAGAGAATTTGGAAATATGTGCAACCGGACAACTGAAGACCACGTTTAACCACGCCAGCCCAGGATCTCCACATCGGGCTTCTTCACCTGCGGTATCATTTGACACCCGCCACAGGGACAGCTGATGAATTTGTGGGTTTGCACACCCCTACCTTGACACAACACAATTGATTGGCTCAAATGCATTAAGGAGGAAAGAAATTCCACAAATGAACTTTTAACAAGGCAGACCTGTTAATTTAAATGCATTCCAGGTGACTACCTCATGAAGCTGGTTGAGAGAATGCCAAGAGTGTGCAAATCTGTCAAGGCAAAGTGTGGCTACTTTGAAGAATGTCAAATATTAAATATATTTTGATTTGTTTAACACATTTGTTACTACATGATTCCATATGTGTTATTTCATTAGAACAGAGACCTGTTTTTAATGTCTTCACTGTTATTCTACAATGTAGACAATTAGTCAAAATAAAGAAGGCTTTTCCATACATTTGACCGGTACTGTATATGCACAATATATATATATAGTGCATTCTGGAAGTATTCAGACCCCTCGACTTTTTCCACATTTTGTTAAGTTACAGCCTTATTCTAAAATGTATTAAATAAATGTTTGCCTCCTCAAACTACACACAATACCCCATAATGACAAAGCAAAAACAGATTTTTAGAAATGTTTGCAAATTTATTAGTACCTTATTTACATAAGTACCTTATTTACATAAGTATTCAAACCCTTTGTTATGAGACTTGAAATTGAGCTCAGGCGCATCCTGCTTCCTTTTATCATCCTTGATGTTTCGACAACTTGATTGGAGTCCACCTGTGGGGAATTCAGTTAATTAGACATGATTTGGATAGACACACACTTGTCTATTTACGGTTCCACAGTTGACAGTGCATGTCAGCGCAAAAACCAAGCCATGGGGTCAAAGGAATTGTCTGTAGAGCTCCAAGACAGGATTGTGTCAAGGCACAGATCTGGTGAAGGGTACAAAAAAAAATGTCTACTGCATTGAAGGTCCCCAAGAACACAGTGGCCTCCATCATTCTTAAATTAAAGAAGTTTGGAACCACAAAGACTTCCTAGAGCTGGTCGCCCAGCCAAACCTGAGCAATCGGGGGAGAAGGGCCTTGGTCAGGGAGGTGACCAAGAACCCAGTGGTCACTCTGACAGAGCTCCAGAGTTCCTCTGTGGAGATGAGACAACCTTCCAGAAGGACAACCATCTCTGCATCACTCCACCAATCAGGCCTTTATGGTAGAGTGGACAGACGGAAGCCTCTGCTCTGTAAAAGGCACATGACAGTCCGCTTGGAGTTTGCCAAAAGGCACCTAAAGTACTCAGACCATGAGAAACAAGATTCTATGGTCTGATGAAACCAAGATTGAACTCTTTGACCTGAATGCCAAGCGTCACGCCTGGAAGAAACCTGGCACCATCCCTACGGTGAAGCATGGTAGTGGCAGCATCATGCTGTGGGGATGTTTTTCAGCAGCAGGGACAGGAGACTAGTCAGGATCGAGAGAAAGATGAACTGAGCAAAGCACAGAGAGATCTTTGATGAAAATATCAGTGGCCCACCCAAAGCCCGGACTTGAACCCAATCGAACATCTCTTGAGAGACCTGAAAATAGCTGTGCAGCGATCCTCCCCATCCAACCTGACAGAGCTTGAGAGGATCTGCAGAGAAGAATTGGAGAAACTCCCCAAATTCAGATGTGCCAAGCATGTAGCGTCATACCCAAGAATCAAGGCTGTAATCGCTGCCAAAGGTGCTTCAACAAAGTACTGAGTAAAGGGTCTGAATACTTGTGTAAATGTGATATTTTAGTTTTTTTCCATTTATAAATGTGCAATACATTTTTTAAAACTTGTTTTTGCTTATCATTATGGGTTATTGTGTGTAGATTGATGAGAAATAAACAATGTAATACATTTTTGTATAAGGTGTTAACGTAACAAAATGTGTTAAAAGTGAAGGAGCTTGAATACTTTTCGAATGCACTGTGTATGTGCAGTTGAAGTTTGATGTTTACATACACTTAGGTTGGAGTCATTAAAACTATTTTTCAACCACTCCACAAATTTCTTGTTAACAAACTATAGTATTGGCAAGTCGGTTAGGACATCTACTTTGGGCATGACACAAGTCATTTTTCAAAAAATTGTTTACTGACAGATTATTTCACTTATAATTCACTGTATCACAATTCCAGTGGGTCAGAAGTTTACATTCACTAAGTTGACTGTGTCTTTAAACAGCTTAGAAAATTCCAGAAAATGATGTCATGGCTTTAGAAGCTTCTGATATCAGTTTAATCAGAGGAGCAGCTGGATATATTCTAACCCCTGGTGACAGTCAGTGTTTTACCATAAAGCTCTTTCCCTCATCCTAGTACAGAACCCAGTGTAGTTCATGCTCATCTTCTTCATCAGCAGCGTGATTCTTTCTATATTTTTACTTTTGTGTGCGAGTGTTTGTGTATGCTTCCAACCATGATCGATAGGACGTCCTCACAAAATCAATACATTTTCATGAAATAGGGCCTACCTTGTTGGTTTTTCCCTGACCTTAACACTAACACTGCATTTTTCATGGGTATAGAAACTATTCCTAGTCCTCTCACTGTGGGTTGAAGGTGAAAACAGTTCTAATAAGGTGGCTTTCTTAAAAGGTTTGCCGTTGCACTGAGAAATAAAAGGGCAACCAGCTGAACAAATGTTGTCCTCACGACCAGTCAGAGGAAATGGCTTTGAGGCACAGGAGGTCACGCATGCATGAAATGTGGTGCCACATGAAAAGGTTTCTAACATAGTTCCCCTCTCTCTTAGACCATGCTCATTGCTAAAATATCAAAGGGAGTACTGAGCTGTCTCTCTCATTGTAAGTGAGTTGGAGAATGGAGACATTGTTGAAAACAACAAGGCTAACCTAATTTTACTGCAGGGTGTGTAGTGAGGTGCTTATCAGTAGCGCTAGTGGCATCATGCAGGCAGTGCACGCCGAGAAGGTGCAATTCAAATGGCTTTCCCCCTTTGTCTGTCTTAGCCCATCTTTCTCTAGGGACTGCCATGAAAAGATGGCAAGTTTCAACAGATGTAACAGAATGGGGAGTGAACTTTGATGTATTCCTGCAGAGAGCTGGGCTGGGTTGTTTGTTACATACTCTGATTAATCATTAAGTGGATTTTTAGACCGCTTCCCATTTCTCAACTATTCAACAAGGCAGGGATTTCACACTCCCAACTTTTGTAGTTTATCTTTGGAATAATTTACATGCTACTGTAACACCCCTTCCTCTTTAAGCCGATCAACTGAACTAAGACAAGCTGGAAGTGAAATTGGCCCCCTCTCTGTGTGCTATTAAAAATCCAAGAGAAAACCCTTGTTTTTGAGATCCTCTTAACAATCATATGCAATGGTACTCAGATTTTGCATATCATTTTGCCCATTTCGTAATTTCAGAATTTGGCCATTCACGTCACGTTTATGATCATTTCATAGTGGTTAAAGGGATACTTTGGGATGATGCCCTTTATGCCCTGTATCTATTGCCCTAGTCAGATGAACTTGGATATCTCTGCATCCACTTTAAAGGAAGTTAGCATTGGCTCACGTAACTACCTCTAACTAGCGTTAGTGCAATGACTAAGCTTGCTAGCAGTTACCATAGACTTCCAGTCTATGTGCTAATGCTAGTTAGAAATTGTGCTAACGCTAGTTAGGAAAAAGCAAACCATGCAATAATCTGAGTACGGCGCTCTGACGACAAACCAAGCAATACAGATATCCGCCAAGTTGGAGTCAACAGAAGTCAGAAATAACATTATAAATATTCACTTACCTTTGATCTTCATCGAAATGCACTCCCAGGAATCCCAGTTCCACAATAAATTTGATTTGATTTGTTTGATAAAATTAATCTTTATGTCCAAATACCTCCTTTTTGTTAGTGCGTTCAGCCCAGTAATCCAAATTCATGACGCACGAGCAGACAAAGTCAAAACGTTCCGTTAGAAACATGTCAAGCGAAGTATAGAATCAATCTTTAGGATGTTTTTAACATAAATCTTCAATAATGTTCCAACCTGAGAATTCCTTTGTATTCACAAATGCAAATGAACAGAGAACTCTCACGTGAACCCGCACTCTGCCAGACCACTGACTCATTCAGCTTCCATTCCCCCCTCATTCACAGTAGAAGCATCAAACAAGGTTCTAAAGACTGTTAGACATCTAGTGGATGCCTTAGGAAGTGCAATTTGACCCCATAGACACTGTGTATTCGATAGGCCAAGAGTTGGAAAAGCTACAAACTTCAGATTTCCCACTTCCTGGTTGGATTTTCTCAGGTTTTCGCCTGCCATATGAGTTCTGTTATACTCAGACATCATTCGAACAGTTTTTTAGAAACTTCTGTGTTTTCGATCCAAATCTACTATTAATGTGCAGGCAGTTTACTCTGGGCACGCTTTTCATCCAAACGTGAAAATGCTGCCCCCTATCCAATATTTTCCTTGCCAAAAACAACTATATGATAAATGATAAATGATATTTATCATTTTAGCGGCCTTTTAAGCATTCTAGTTCAGTGAAATAGTTGAAACACACACAGAGACCAAAAAGTTATTTTGTTGACATTTACGTATGTCCCCATTTACGTATGTTTACCAGTAAAACATAATCAAAATCAATTTTTTTCACTTACTTGCTGTGCTGTTTCGTAGTTCATTTGTTCAGTCTCAACCATGAATTCATCATGCATGTCAACCAGTGAAGTTTCCGCTCTGTCTGTCCGTGGCCTCACTTCCTCTGTGCGCAGTGACTCTGTCTGTTTCCATCTTGTTCAGCTGTGTTTGTAACATTTCACGTATACCCTTTTTCTTGTCTGCATCGAAGTAGCGGTCCTTGTACCTAGTATTGAGCATGGTGGTGACACAGTAAAGAGGCTCAGAGAGAATGCCACCGAATCGCTTGCTCACAGCCTCTACAGTCGTGGCCAAAAGTTTTGAGAATGACACAAATATTAATTTCCACATAGTTTGCTGCTTCAGTGTCTTTAGATATTTTTGTCAGATGTTACTATGGAATACTGAAGTATAATTACAAGCATTTCATACGTGTCAAAGGCTTTTATTGACAATTACATGAGGTTAATGCAAAGAGTCAATATTTGCAGTGCTGACCCTTCTTTTTCAAGACCTCTGCAATCCGCCCTGGCATGCTGTCAAATAACTTCTGGACCCCATCCTGACTGATGGCAGCCCATTCTTGCATAATCAATGCAATGGAGAATTTGTGGGTTTTTGTTTGTCTACCCGCCTCTTGAGGATTGACCACAAGTTCTCAATGGGATTAAGGTCTGGGGAGTTTCCTGGCCATGGACCCAAAATATCAATGTCTTGTTCCCCGAGCAACTTAGTTATCACTTTTACCTCATGGCAAGGTGCTCCATCATGCTGGAAAAGGCATTGTTTGTCACCAAACTGTTCCTGGATGGTTGGGAGAAGTTGCTCTTAGAGGATGTGTTGGTTCCATTCTTTATTCATGGTTGTTTTCTCAGGCAAAATTGTGAGTGAGCCCACTCCCTTGGCTGAGAAGCAACCCCACACATGAATAGTCTCAGGATGCTCAGCATTGCTTGCTGTTTGGGGTTTTAGGCTGGGGCTATATAAATTGATTTGATTTGATAGAGGACTGAGGGTCTTCCAAATATTGAAAGTGTGTAAATAGTTACCCATGTTATTTTGTAAATGTATATATATATTTTACTTTTCATTTTTCTTTTTATCAAATTTATTTTTCTCCATTTTTTTTTCCCCTACATTTTTTTGGGGGGAGTGTGTTAGAATACCATTTTGGTATTTTGTATATAGTTATTTGTTTCAAAATGTATACCTTCACCAATTTGGCCACTTGGGTACATTTGGGCTACTTGTGTGGGACACCTGGGTGACTTCATGATAAATGTCATGTAGCACACTCATTTTGAGAGTTATCATTCTGAAACGTTGCACAAGTACTGTTGCCCTCTTATATTTTTAAATGTGATTTCCATTGATAATTTGTGTGTGATTTTGTTGTCAGCACATTCAACTATGTAAAGAAAAAAGTATTTAATAAGAATATTTAATTAATTCAGATCTATGATATGTTATTTTAGTGTTCCCTTTATTATTTTGAGCAGTGTATATTCTCCAATCGGCTCTTTTGATCCTCAGTATTGATTTGGAATCCTCATGCGAATTCCCCTTTTACTTTTAATCGATTGCGTTAAAATGAGATATAGGCTCTCCATGGTCTAATTACAAACTTTCATAGATGACAGGTGGTGCACACACACCGCGTATAGTCAGCTAACGCACTTTTGTACATCGCGCTGTAACGTACAATTTACTTTATTTTAAAAAAAGTTTTGTGTAATTTGAATCTGGTTTTTAGGGCTGGTTTTTAGGGCGGCATTAAAATAATCTTCAGAAGTAAACAGGAGCTTTTGAGATGATGGCTTCAGTGATGACACAAAAAATGAATGCATTCAGTTGTACAATTAACTAGGTATCCCCCTCACCCTGTTCTACACCTAATGGAAAGAGTCTGTACGACACAGAATGAGTTGCATAATGCGTGCTGAATGTTACGTCATGACACGTCACAATTTAACGTACAGCGTGACAGGGGTCCGTTTTTTTCAACTTTTCTCCAATACTTTCGGGCTATTACCATGTCAATCAATGCTTGAATAGAAACGTAGTTCACACCCCAGATTTTGATGCCAGCACAGTCACTACAGTCCCATTTAGTTTTCATTGCAGCCTGCGGTTGCGCAAATTTGTACGGAATGGGTTCCATCAACAGTACAATCAGAAACTCAACACATACACACACACAGGAAAGGGCTTCCTCCCTGAGGGGACTGTTAAATATCCTGCTACGATGGGCCCCAATGATGTTTCATTAGGCAGGTTCGTGACCGTGAAGCCCTCGGACCAATCGATATCTTTTGGTGTACATTGCCATCAACCAGTCTAATTGGCTCGACTTGCCTAGTTACACAAAGGGTAAATTAATAAGCAAGTAATTTCAGTGTCACGTTTTGTGTTGTTCTTTGCAGTTCCTGTCAACATTGTCACCGGCAGCACAAGACCAGGCTCCCAGGTAAGGATGCTTTTTTTGCTTCATTGCAACATGGTGCCCCAATTATAGTAATTTGACTCTGACTTTATTTTGAGTGCCTGTTGCTAATTTCGGCTGATTGGAATGCTTCTCATGTTTCTACCCAGTTACCTCATCAACCCCTTTTTAAAGGTTTCTAACAACCACTTGATCAATGGCCTCCGGGTCAAATCACACTATTGCTACAAATCCTTACCCTTTTTATCTCTACTCTCTCTCGGGTATTTACCGTTGCTCTTGCTGTTCTTTTCCTTTTTTTGTTTTCAATCAGTCCTGTGTACTCACCTCTCAATAATGAGGGTGTTCAGTCACTCTAATTGTTATCAGTGTTAGGGGAATTCTGACAGAAGTGCTCATGGTGGAGCTGCTTAGCTTCACACACTGCTCCGACATTCTCACTCTGTTTACCTAGTGTCAGCAGTTTCTGCCTTCCACTTCTGCATTCTCCCGCTCGTGTCCTCCCCTACATACGTTCAGTTTTTATATCATATTTTTTCATCTGTCTTTTATCAGTTTAAAACTGTGCCAGGCAGAGAAAAAAGTCGCCAGACGTAAAAAACACTACTGTGAAATCTAAAGGAAGGAGACTGTACCCAGAGACAGCGAGCGGTTGACTCTCGTTTGCATTTGCCCTCACGGCTCAATCTGCAGTCACAGCCAACAGACAGCTTTTGACCACTGGTTTAAACTTGAAAGGATTTTTGTTTGATTCCAAACTTTGGTTGCTTTGTGAATCTATTTCACTAACCACGTTTCAATCCACAGTTTTTATGTGAGTGAAGTCCTACCATATAAAACAAAATCACGACAGCTGTAATGCAAACAGGAAGTTATGGTACAATTTGATTAATGCCAACCGATAATTTGTTCGTTCCATATGCTGGGATCTTTTTGTGTCGGTAAAATTAATTATGGGAGAAATTGAGGTGGAAAGACCTTTATGCACAAAAATATTATTCAGTTTAATCAGCTGTCCAGGTGGCTGGTCTCAGACGATCCTGAAGGTGAAGAAGCCAATGGAGGAGGTCCTGGGCTGGCTTGGTTACACGTTGTCTGCGGTTGTGAGGCCAATTGGACGTACTGCCAAATCCTCTAAAACAACGTTGGAGAGAAATAAACATTAAATTCTCTTACCACAGCTCTGGTGAACATTCCTGCAATCAGTATGCCAATTGCAGGCTCCCTCAAAACATGAGACATCTGTGGATTTGTGTTGTGTGATAAAAGTGCACATTTTAGAGTGGCCTTTTATTGTTCACAGCACAAGGTGCACCTGTGTAATGATCATGTTGTTTAATATGCTATAGATGTCAGGTGGATGGATTATCTTGGCAAAGGAAAAATGCTCACTAACAGGGATGGAAGCACATTTCTGCATTCAATTTGAGAAAAATATGTTTTTAGGATCTTTTGTTTCAGCTCATGAAACGTGTTTATTTTTGTTCAGTGTAAAAACGATCATATCGAAATGAAGTCACGCCGTGATATGGCGTGGTCCTCCCACTACGACTCGGAGTGGTCCTCGCTAAATAAAAATATTTTTTCTTATCCATAATAATCTCATCATGTAGGCTAGGTGCCAAGACCAGAGTAGGCACATTTGATATTTAACTCAACAATTGAATTTGAGATTTTTTTTATTTTATTTTTTATGATTGGGCGATATTACAATAGCATCGTATTTTGACAATAATTGACTGTCATCGTAGATGGTGATGACATCATAATCCAACCTCAGGTTGTTTTTCAAATATCTATTCAATAATATATCAACCGGGACAGTTGGCTTTTCACTAGGACCGGGAGTATGGCCACCTTTCTCTTTTGCGCACAACTCACTCTGAGAGCCCCCACCGATCCACTTACGCAATGTGGTCATTCACGCTCATTCTTCAAACTATGTCTAAAGGCTGTTGACACCTTAGGGAAGTCATAGAAAAAGGAATCTGGTTGATATCCCTTTAAATGGGTAATATGGATGCATAAAAACAGAGCGGTTTCAAAAACAGGGGCACTTCCTAATTGGATTTTCCTCAGGTTTTAGCTTGCAATATCAGTTCTGTTGAACTCAGACAACATTTTGACCCTTTTGGAAACTTTAGAGTGTTTTCTATCCCAATCTGTCAATTATATGCATATTCTAGCATCTGGTCCTGAGAAATAGGCTGTTTACTTTGGGAACGTTATTTTTCCAAACATAAAAATAGTGCCCTCAAGCTTCAAGAGGTTTTAACAAAAAGTCTTTACTCATCTTTAGTCATACGAGTTACCACACCCGGTCTCAGGGATGTCTTACTCTGGAAATTCCTTTGAACTAACTAAGTTAGGTCAATCAGCTTTTATTTGTAGAGCAATCTTAAAAATAAATGTTATGTTCTGCTACCTCTTGGGCAATTCAGAAAGCTGATTGAGGACTTGATTAGAGATTATTTTGTTATGACCGTTTTTCTTTACGCTTGCATTTTAGAATTTAATTTAATTAATTTGCAAATAAATTCATTAAATCCTACAATGTAATTTTCTGGATTTATTTCCCTCATTTTGTCTGTCATAGCTGAAGTGTACCTATGATGAAAATTACAGGCCTCTCTCATCTTTTTAAGTGGGAGAACTTGCACAATTGGTGGCTGACTAAATACTTTTTTTGCCCCACTGTAATTTTCTTTCCTCATGCAAGCCATCTATTTTGTGAATTGCACCAGTCCCTCCTGCAGCAAAGCACCCCCACAACATGATGCTGCCACCCCCGTGCTTCACAGTTGGGAACAACAGTACGATCTCAAAAAGTACGATCTTTGTCCCCATGTGCAGTTGCAAACCATAGTCTGGCTTTTTTATGGCAGTTTTGGAGCAGTGGCTTCTTCCTTTCAAGTTATCTATCTATAGGACTTGTTTTTACTGTGTATATAGATAATTCTGTACCTGTTTCCTCCAGCATCTTCACAAGGTCCTCTGCTGTTGTTCTGGGATTGATTTGCACTTTTCGCACCAAAGTATGTACATCTATAGGACACAGAACGCGTCTCCTTCCTGAGTGGTATAACTGCTGTGTGGTCCCATGGTGTTTATACTTGCATACTATTGTTTGTATAGATGAACGTGGTACCTTCAGGTGTTTGAAAACTGCTCCCAAGGGTGAACGAGACTTGTGGAGGTCGACAATTTTTTTCCCTGAGGTCTTGGCTGATTTCGTTAGATTTTTCCCATGATGTCAAGCAAAGAGGCGCATCCACAGGTACACCTCCAATTGACTCAAATTATGTCAATTAGCCTATCAGAAGCTTCTAAAGCCATGACATAATTTTCTGGAATTTCCCAAGCTGTTTAAAGGCACAGTCAACTTAGTGTATGTAACTTGTGACCCACTGGAATTGTGATATTTTCCATTGGGTCAATGGTCTTCCAAGTAGTGACTCCTATGTGGCTGAGATGTAGGAGTACAGCACCACAACAGTTCAGTAGGACACAGAGACTGTGGACACAATAACAGGGAATTTGGACCGTCTGCTAACTTGATCAAAATTCTTACGATTATAAATGCATCCTGGACACATCCTGGGCCCTGTTAATTTGGGTGCACCGTAGCCAAACGTTTCAAAACATTGTGCAAAGATAAACGAAAATTCAGTGCCTTCCTGTTTCGGAAAATGTTATTCTGTTTCATGCCTAGTGATCAAGACCCTGTATTTAGCCATGGAGATACAGCATTCACTGTTAACCCTGCTATTATAACCAGCCAGCGGATTCATCTCAATCTATAACAGCTTGCCTAATATCAGGAAGTGTTGGTGTTGGAGGTTTCCCTATATTTGTTTCTGACATGGTAATTCTCTTCACTTATTTTTCACTGCCCTTATTTAGTAAAATTCTTGATTGTTGTTAGACATTTAAAGCACTCTAAGTTAGTTCTCCCTTAACCTGAGAAATAGGTGCTTTAGTATTGTATGGTTTCAACGGTCTCATAACATTCTAATACACTTTGGCAAGTTGTCCCTTTTCTGTGTAAAAATTACATATTACTTTTTTAATATCCATACATCATATTTTCAAAATCCCCACTCCAATTACATAATTTCTTGTATGAACATATGAATATATAGAATTCAGAGGAATCATCCACATTGAATAATTGAAGTTGGTGAACACAGCTCGAACGTGACATCACAGTAGCACCACTGCCCCAGGTGAGTGGAGGCTTTTAGATTGAATACGGGTAGGTGAGAAATCCATCCCTACTCTATGATCTGAAGGAGGAAACTAGGGTGTACATCCCAAATTGACACTCTCTTCCCTACATAGTGCACTACTTTTGACCAGAGTCCTATGGGTCCTGGTCAAAAGTAGTGCCCTATATAGGTGATAGGGTGCCATTTGGGATACACACTAGGTCTCAGCATCAGCAGGTCTCTTTGATTGGATAGCACGTATTAACCAGGCTCTGGAAGACGTGGCTGACAGTATAATATTGAACTACTTTCTCTCCAAGCCTCTCCTAGATGTAATGCCCCTGATCTTTCTCAACCCCTGTAACCCCAATTATATATAGATGGCAATACATGTATTATAGATGTGTAGTATGTATGAGATGTATAGGCTGCATCCTAGAATGGCACCCTTTTCCCATAGGGCTCTAGTCAAAAGTAGTGCATTATATTTCTGCCCGAGATGGCATAGCAGTTCAGACGTCTTTTGTCCTCGTCTTGTCGTGTCCTGTATATATATATATTTACAACTTTTTTTCACATACATTTTATTTTTATTTTCCATCAACTCATCTTCAAAACACTCTCCTGCAACCCGCCTCACCAATTTATATTTAGAAATAAGTATTATTTACCTCATCTGCAATCCTCCAAGAAGTTAGCCAGAAGCTAGCCAGAAACTCCAAGAAGCTAGCCAGAAACTAACCAGAAGCTAGCCCGGAGCTAGCTAGAAGCTAATCAGAAGCTAGTTCAAAAGCTAGTTAGCTTCTTTACTGGCAAATCGTTAGTATTCAGCTAACCACGGTTTGTGGTCATCAGCTATCCTTTAGCTCGAAAATCTATCGCCAGTTTTGTACGTCACAGCGCGGCTCGGAACGGAACATACCGGGCCAATTTTTCTCTCCATGTCCTTGGATTTCAACTGCTGTCTGGACATTCATTCCTGGATCTCACAGCTAGCTAGCTGCTATCCGTGTGTCTATCTGCTCTCGTCGATTCCGGAGCAAACATCAATTACTCCGGAGCTAGCCAGCTCCGTCAATCACTCCTGAGCTCCGTCAATCACTCCTGGGCTGCAGTCACCTATCCGGACCCGTTTTACTGCCTACGCGGAGCCCCACCGGGCCTTCACAACTGGACTGCCAACGTTATCTACCCGAAGGAGATCCGGCTGGCTCCTCCGTCGCGACGTTACCTGAACGCCCATCTGCGGCCTGCTAACCATTAGCTGTCTTACCGGCTGCTCTCAGAATAGACAATCTGACAATTTATTTATTTTTATTATTATTATTATGTTTCTTCTTGGGCCTCTATAACTATATATATTGTTTTTATTTTATTTTTTGTTGTTGTGTGATTTGGACTAATCCCCTCTACCACACGGAACCCCACTAATCTACTGACGGAACGCAAGAGGTGACTAACAACAAACCTCCATCCTATGCTAGCTTGCTACCGATGTCCTGGCTAGCTGTCTAAATCGCCGTGACCCCCAAACCAACCACTCCACTCACTGAACTCTTTTGATCACTCGACTAAGGATGCCTCTCCTTAATGTCAATATGTCTTGTCCATTGAGGTTCTGGTTAGTGTTTATTGGCTTATTTCACTGTAGAGCCTCTAGTCCTGTTCACTATACCTTATCCAATTTATTAGTTACACCACCCACACATGCAATGACATCTCCTGGTTTCAATGATGTTTCTAGAGACAATATCTCTCTCTTCATCACTCAATACCTAGGTTTACCTCCACTGTATTCACATCCTACCATACCTTTGTCTGTACATTATACCTTGATGCTATTTTATCGCCCCCAGAAACCTCCTTTTACTCTCTGTTCCAGACGTTCTAGACGACCAATTCTTATTGCTTTTAGCCGTACCCTTATTCTTCTCCTCCTATGTTCCTCTGGCGATGTAGAGGTGAATCCAGGCCCTGCAGTGCCTAGCTCCACTCCTATTCCCCAGGCGCTCTCTTTTGATGACTTCTGTAACCGTAATAGCCTTGGTTTCATGCATGTTAACATTAGAAGCCTCCTCCCTAAGTTTGTTCTATTCACTGCTTTAGCACACTCTGCCAACCCGGATGTTCTAGCTGTGTCTGAATCATGGCTTAGGAAGACCACCAAAAATTCTGAAATTTTAATTCCAGATTACAACATTTTCAGACAAGATAGAACTGCCAAAGGGGGCGGTGTTGCAATCTACTGCAAAGATAGCCTGCAGAGTTCTGTCCTACTATCCAGGTCTGTACCTAAACAATTTGAACTTCTCCTTTTAAAAATCCACCTCTCTAAAAACAAGTCTCTCACCGTTGCCGCATGCTATAGACCACCCTCTGCCCCCAGCTGTGCTCTGGACACCATATGTGAACTGATTGCCCCCATCTAATATAATAATAATAATAATAATAATAATAATATAATATAATAATAATATGCCCCCATCTATCTTCAGAGCTCGTGCTGCTAGGCGACCTAAACTGGAACATGCTTAACACCCCAGCCATCCTACAATCTAAACTTGATGCCCTCAATCTCACTCAAATTATCAATGAACCTACCAGGTACCCCCCCAAAGCCTTAAACACGGGCACCCTCATAGATATCATCCTAACCAAATTCCCCTCTAAATACACCTCTGCTGTCTTCAACCAAGATCTCAGCGATCACTGCCTCATTGCCTGCATCCGTAATGGGTCAGCGGTCAAACGACCTCCACTCATCACTGTAAAACGCTCCCTGAAACACTTCAGCGAGCAGGCCTTTCTAATCGACCTGGCCGGGGTATCCTGGAAGGATATTGATCTCATCCCGTCAGTAGAGGATGCCTGGATATTTTAAAAAAATGCCTTCCTAACCATCTTAAATAAACATGCCCCTTTCAAGAAATTTAGAACCAGGAACAGATATAGCCCTTGGTTCTCCCCAGATCTGACTGCCCTTAACCAACACAAAACATCCTATGGCGTTCTGCATTAGCATCGAACAGCCCCGTGATATGCAGCTGTTCAGGGAAGCTAGAAACCGTTATACACAGGCAGTTAGAAAAGCCAAGGCTAGCTTTTTCAAGCAGAAATTTGCTTCCTGCAACACTAACTCAAAAAAGTTCTGGGACACTGTAAAGTCCATGGAGAATAAGAACACCTCCTCCCAGCTGCCCACTGCACTGAAGATAGGAAACACTGTCACCACTGATAAATCCACCATAATTGAGAATTTCAATAAGCATTTTTCTACGGCTTTCTACATGCTTTCCACCTGGCTACTCATACCCCGGTCAACAGCACTGCACCCCCAACAGCAACTCGCCCAAGCCTTCCCCATTTCTCCTTCTCCCAAATCCATTCAGCTGATGTTCTGAAAGAGCTGCAATATCTGGACCCCTACAAATCAGCCGGGCTAGACAATCTGGACCCTTTCTTTCTAAAATGATCTGCCGAAATTGTTGTCACCCCTATTACTAGCCTATTCAACCTCTCTTTCGTGTCGTCTGAGATTCCCAAAGATTGGAAAGCAGCTGCGGTCATCCCCCTCTTCAAAGGGGGGGACACTCTTGACCCAAACTGCTACAGACCTATATCTATCCTACCATGCCTTTCTAAGGTCTTCGAAAGCCAAGTCAACAAACAGATTACCGACCATTTCGAATCTCACCATACCTTCTCTGCTATGCAATCTGGTTACAGAGCTGGTCATGGGTGCACCTCAGCCACGCTCAAGGTCCTAAACAATATCTTAACCGCCATCGATAAGAAACATTACTGTGCAGCCGTATTCATTGATCTGGCCAAGGCTTTCGACTCTGTCAATCACCACATCCTCATCGGCAGACTCAACAGCCTTGGTTTCTCAAATGATTGCCTCGCCTGGTTCACCAACTACTTCTCTGATAGAGTTCAGTGTGTCAAATCGGAGGGTCTGCTGTCCGGACCTCTGGCAGTCTCTATGGGGGTGCCACAGGGTTCAATTCTTGGACCGACTCTCTTCTCTGTATACATCAATGAGGTCGCTCTTGCTGCTGGTGTGTCTCTGATATACCTCTACGCAGACGACACCATTCTGTATACTTCCGGCCCTTCTTTGGACACTGTGTTAACAACCCTCCAGGCAAGCTTCATTGCCATACAACTCTCCTTCCGTGGCCTCCAATTGCTCTTAAATACAAGTAAAACTAAATGCATGCTCTTCAACCGATCGCTACCAGCACCTACCCGCCTGTCCAACATCACTACTCTGGACGGCTCTGACTTAGAATACGTGGACAACTACAAATACTTAGGTGTCTGGTTAGACTGTAAACTCTCCTTCCAGACCCATATCAAACATCTCCAATCCAAAGTTAAATCTAGAATTGGCTTCCTATTTCGCAACAAAGCATCCTTCACTCATGCTGCCAAACATACCCTTGTAAAACTGACCATCCTACCAATCCTCGACTTTGGCGATGTCATCTACAAAATAGCCTCCAATACCCTACTCAACAAATTGGTTGCAGTCTATCACAGTGCAATCCGTTTTGTCACCAAAGCCCCATATACTACCCACCATTGCGACCTGTACGCTCTCGTTGCCTGGCCCTCGCTTCATACTCGTCGCCAAACCCACTGGCTCCATGTCATCTACAAGACCCTGCTAGGTAAAGTCCCCCCTTATCTCAGCTCGCTGGTCACCATAGCATCTCCCACCTGTAGCACACGCTCCAGCAGGTATATAGTCACCCCCAAAACCAACTCTCTAGTCACCCCCAAAACCAATTCTTTCTTTGGCCGCCTCTCCTTCCAGTTCTCTGCTGCCAATGACTGGAACGAACTACAAAAACCTCTGAAACTGGAAACACTTATCTCCCTCACTAGCTTTAAGCACCAACTGTCAGAGCAGCTCACAGATTACTGCACCTGTATATAGCCCACCTATAATTTAGCCCAAACAACTACCTCTTTCCCAACTGTATTTAATTCATTTATTTTGCTCCTTTGCACCCCATTATTTTTATTTCTACTTTGCACATTCTTCCATTGCAAAACTACCATTCCAGTGTTTTACTTGCTATATTGTATTTACTTTGCCACCATGGCCTTTTTTTGCCTTTACCTCCCTTCTCACCTAATTTGCTCACATTGTATATAGACTTGTTTATACTGTATTATTGACTGTATGTTTGTTTTACTACATGTGTAACTCTGTGTCGTTGTATCTGTCGAACTGCTTTGCTTTATCTTGGCCAGGTCGCAATTGTAAATGAGAACTTGTTCTCAACTTGCCTACCTGGTTAAATAAAGGTGAAATAAAAAAATTAAAATAAAATAAATAAAATGTGCCTGTAGTAAGGAATAGTGCCATTTGAGACAGGTGTAGCATCGGATCCCTTTCCAGCCCTGTCTGTGCAATGGGTGAGGGCTATACAGATAAATGTTCCCATGTCAACAGACACTGCAGATGTACAGACTAGAGTCAATCAGTCCTACATGGTGCTACTAGCCAAGTTTTGAGGCTAACATGTGATGGGTGTCAGAGTTACAGACAACCAGTCAGCCTCTGTCTCTATGGCTTTATCTCTCTGTATCTTCATTGCAGTAGCCAACACTCTCACTCCTCCTCCACTCTATGGATAACCACTCCAGGGGAGAGAGCTTTACTGAGAGATTTATCTAAGCCTATGAGATGAGCTGAGTGGTGTGGACTCAGTTTAATGTGTTTTTTAACACCACCGGGTTCCTGGGCCCGTCCTGTCAGATAAGATTACCAGACCAGGCCTAGACAGACCGACAGAGTGCTATCTGGGCTCTAGCCCTGGCTGGGAGCAGACTCTGGCTCCAGACACTGTGGAAAAAAGCAAAAAGAGCTCTGTGAGCCGAGAACAATCCATCTCTGTGATAATGGCAAAAATGCTGCTAGATTTGACATCAGTGCTCTCTGCCACAGTCCATCAAATAATAGACTGTGAGAGCGATTTGCTCGCCAGTGTTATGCCAACCCGCCTGTATGAGGTCTGCAGAGAGGTGCACTCCTGGAATGTGCTCTGAATAGACCGGTGTCCCTTGGCATTAACAATGGATAGCAACTGCACATAGACTTGATTCAGCAATACTCAGGGTGAAATGCTTGGGGGTGAAATGACCCCCCACACTTTTGCTGAAGCCAAGCAGAGGGATATTCAGATTGCTTAATTGCTTTTCTGCAATACAGAGTCCTTTTTAAAGGCCTTTACAATGGATTAGTAAAACTATTTATAGCTCTCCTAGTGACTGGAGTGTATTCTCAGAGTGATGGGTCTAGGAGGGCCAAAGTTGTTCCTTAAATGACAATATCTACTAAGCTAACATATGAATTGTTTTTTTAGGATGGTCATAAAATGAATCATTTAGCCATTTAATCTAGAATTTTAGGACCCCTGTAATTATCTGAAAAATATATACAACATGATTTGATGAAACATTAAAAGTGGCCTTCACTGCTATAGCCCATAGAAACACATTGAATAACACGTTGGTACATGGCAAAACAGACAGTAAAAAAAAGAACTCCTTTTGTTCTTAAGGTTTTGAAGTGTCTGTCCTATATCTGAGCGATATAAGAAAACGCTGAAATAAAAAACATTTTGACCAATGTTTGGTCATGTTATTTGTGGCACATTATACCCTCTATGCAGTTTGCAATTTTTACAGCTCGCTACTGGGTTACCTTCAGACAACTCTGTTAGGAATTGTATGAATAAATGACTAAACAATATCCTCATTTTAAATAGAACTGTAACTAAGTAAACGTATACTCTGTTTTATTATATCTGATTAACAATATGAGTTCATAAGAAGGGATTATGTGGCACGGACAAGGAGTAATTAAACATAATGAACACCATTCCAACTAGTCTGAGGAGGAATGGGTCCTGGGTTAAGTAAGCAGATGGGTTAATGACCCTATGGTTGAACTGACGAAACTTAGCTCTGGGGTGTTTTCGATAAGGCAGTGAGTGCATTCCTAGGTTTTCTGTTAACTAAGTGGTGATCGATAATGGTGAGGGGTCAAGAGTTAATTCAGTTATGTTGTGTGTCCTGTGTGTGTGTTCATGAGTTGGAATGAACTTTTAAACTTGCTTTATTCTCGGTCGGGAGGAGATTCATTCACCAATGACGTCATATTTTGTATATAAACTGTTCGTGGTAACATGGTAGCGCGCTCCGAGAATAAATACTATTATCTATTATTGATAAGACTGGTCTCCATCTATTTTATGCAAACAAGAATCTTACATATTCCCATAAAATAGATTAAGTGAATTCAATTAAAACTTGTTAGGGATTTGGTTCCGCTGTCGGGATCAAATCAGCGGACATTTCAAGAGCGCCACCTATAGTTTTTGATAAAACTCAAACTTTCATTAAAACACACATGCAATGTACTGAATTAAAGCTACACTCATTGTGAATCTAGCCACCAAGTCAGATTTGTAAAATGCTTTTCGGCGAAAGCATGAGAAGCTATTATCTTGATAGCATGCACCCCCAAAGTACTGGAACGTCACCTAAAACAACAGATTTTGCGGTAGCCGGCGCTACCCAAAACGCAGAAATAAAATATAAAACATTCATTACCTTTGACGAGCCTCTTTCTTGGCACTCCTATATATCCCATAAACATCACAATTGGGTCTTTTTCCCGATTTAAATCCGTCATTGTATAGCCAAAATGTAATTTTCCTAAGACCGGTCTGATCCAGGAATATTCCATTTTACAAGACGCAACGTCACTTTTTAAAATTACAAAGGTTGCCTATAAACTTTTACAAATCACTTCAAACTACTTTTCTAAACCAACTTTACGTATTAATAAACGTTAATAATCTATACAATTCATCACGGGACGATCTGTATTCGATAGCAGCTAGTCTTGAAATCAGCGTCCATCTTTTCCATTTTCACAACATCCTGTGGAGAGACTAAAACAGGAAAGGCCAAAACGTCATACAACCAAGGATTAAGTAGGCTGGAAATGCCAGCACTGGTGACATCATGTGGAAGCTGTAGGCGTTTACAGGGCGTCTTCATTTATTTGCAGTCGCCTTAAACAATACATTGACTGGCGGATTAATATATTTTTTGTGTTTTTGGAGAACAGTTTTTCGAGGGATTTTTACTCCTAAACACGTTATGTTATAGCCACAGACACAATTTAACCAGTTTTAGAGACTTCAGAGTGTTTTCTATGCACACATAGTTATCATTTGCATATACTATATTCCTGGCATGAGTAGCAGGACTTTGAAATGTTGTGCGATTTTTAACAAAAAGCTGCGAAAATTCGCAGCATCCATAACAGGTTTTAATGAAAACATATTGAAATAATGAAATTACGTTAACAAACTCCCTTGAAGCTTTTGTGCACCGTAGAGCAGAACAACCAACACCTTTGTGTTCATGAGTCTCCCTTTTCGGATTTTGGTGACATTAGTTTGTAGCTCCAACAGTTCGGTCTGCACAGTCGGTTTTGTGAGAAGACCTCTTCAAAATGAGGTAATCCGCTACGGAGTTCAGACGAATGCCGTAAAGCTTGTGACTATCATAGACCCAAACAACCAACATTGCATTGTTCGTGAGAGTCTACTCTTTCAACGGTGGTGACTTTGGCTCACACTTTACGGGTTTTACAGACAACACATTTTTTGGGATTTTCTTGTCCGGATCGTGTTTAGAAAAAGGCTGCTTTCACAAGCCCATGTTAGTAAATGGGGGAAAACTTTATATTGGCGGGAAGAGGGGATTGAGTTGCAGCCACTGTAAGAAATGGTCTCTAGCATAAACACACGGGGAGCTATTCAATATTCTAAATGACGTCATCGTGTGACTCCAGGGGGTTTAATACCGTAATACTGTCTTATTTTTAGGGGTGGGTTGTAGTTGGTTTATTGTTATATTTCATTGCAGTCTTACAGGATTGGGTCTTGGGGAGAACAACAGAGGCCACACGCGCGGACACACACACACACACACACACACACACACACACACACACACACACACACACACACACACACACACACACTGTCCATTCAATGTATCATCGTCCTCTGATTCACTCGGTGGCAGAGCAATAATCTGCCATTTCTCTTCTGCTTTAGAGACTGTGCTGGTGCTAAGGCAGACAGATAAAAACAGAGAAAGAGCACTGTCAGCTTGTGTGTTCATGTTTTGTGTGGGTGTAGGGTTGATGGTAGAGGGGGGATCAGTGCATGCGAGACTGGGGAACAACGTGTGCACTCGTGAATGCTCTCGTATCTCTTTTGTGGGGTATCTCCCTTAAACCTGTCTGAAGATTCTCATATATTGGTTAACTTTTGCCCTAAAATAAATGTGTTCATATGAGCAGAATATTGTTTATAGATTTGTTTATATGGGAAGAATATTGTATAAAATAAATATAATAAAATGTGCTGCATTCTTTGCCTTCCTTTCAGACAAAATAAATCATTTATACATTAATTAGGGTCTCCCGAGTGGCACAGCGGTCTAAGGCACTGCATCGCAGTGCTTGAGATATCACTGCAAACCCAGGTCCGATCCCAGCCGGCCGTGACCGGGAGACCAATGAGGCGGTGCACAATTGGACCCAGCGTCGTCCAGGTTAGGGGAGGGTTTGGCCGTCCGGCATTTCTTTGTCCCATCACGCTCTAGGGCCTCCTCGTGGCATACCGGGGGCCTGCAAGGTGACATCAGGCTCTTGCAAGCTGACTTCGGTCGCCAGTTGTACGTTGTTTCCTCCGAGTTCCAGGTTAAGCGAGCAGTGTGTCAAGAAGCAGCGTGGCTTGGCAGGGTCATGTTTCAGAGGACGCATGGCTCCCGAACTTCAGCTCTCCCGAGTCCGTACTGGAGTTGCAGTGATAGGACAAGACTGTAACTACCAATTGGATATCAAGAAATTCGGGAGAAAAAGGGGTAAAGTACAACAAAAACATGTATATACACTTTGTTAAAAAGTTTGGGGTCACTTAGAAATGTACTTGTTTTTAAAAAAAAAGCTATTTTTTTGTCCATTAAAATGACATCAAATTGATAAGAAATACAGTGTAGACATTGTTAATGTTGTAAATGACTATTGTAGCTGGAAACGGCAGATTTTTTTGGGAATATCTACATAGGTGTACAGAGGCCCATTATCAGTAACCATCACTCCTGTGTTCCAATGGCACGTTGTGTTAGCTAATCCAAGTTTATAATTTTAAAAGGCTAATTGATCATTAGAAAATCATTTTGCAATTATGTTAGCACAGCTGAAAGCTATTATGCTGATCAAAGAAGCAATAAACTGCCCTTTTTTAGACAAGTTGAGTATCTGGAGCATCAGCATTTGTGGGTTCGATTACAGGCTCAAAGTGCACTTTCTTCTGAAACTCGTCAGTATATTCTTGTTCTGAGAAAGGAAGGCTATTCCATGTAAGAAATTGCCAAGAAACTGAAGATCTTGTACAATGCTGTGTACTACTCCCTTCACAGAACTGGCTCTAACCAGAATAGAAAGAGGAGTGGGAGGCCCCGGTGCACAACTGAACAAGAGTATAAGTACGTTAGAGTGTCTAGTTTGAGAAACAGACGCCTCACAAGTCCTCAACTGGCAGCTTCATTAAATAGTATCCACAAAACACCAGTCTCAACGTCAACAGTGAACAGGCAACTCATCTCTTATTTTGGTTTCTGAGGCTCGAAACTCTGAACTTATCCTCTGCAGCAGAGTCTTCCTTTCCTGTGGCGGACCTCATGAGAGCTAATTTCATCATAGCGCTTGATGGTTTTTGGGACTGCACTTGAAGAAATGTTCAAAGTTCTTGAAATTTTCCAGATTGACTGACCTTCATATCTTAAAATAATGGACTGTCGTTTCTCTTTGCTTATTTGAGCACAAATTCACTTTTAACAAGGCACACCTGTTAATTTAAATGTATTCCAGATGACTACCTCCATGAAGCTGGTTGAGAGAATGCCAAGAGTGTGCAAAGCTGTCATCAAGGCAAATTGTGGCTTCTTTGAAGAATCTCAAATATATATTATATATCAAAATATATTTTCTAATACATTTTTGGTTACTACATGATTCCGTATGTGCTATTTCATAGTTTTGATGTCTTCACTATTATTCTACAATGTAGAAAATAGTAAAATATTATAAAAACCCTGGAACGAGTTGGTGTGTCCAAACTTTTGACTGGCACTGTACATTAATAAAATAAATTAATACGTACACATATAAATGTCACCAGAGGGCGGCAGAGACCATCCTAGAAACAAGGTGTGTACAGTCCTCCTCGTTCCACACCGATCGGGCCATGATTGCCTACATCATCTCTCTACTCTCCACCCTGGCGTGTGCGACGGCCACCCGACTGTTCAACATTCAACAAGGGACCAGACCAGTGGCCGAATGTGGGTGGAATACAGAGGCCCTGGTCACCGCTTTCCACCAGGATTTGTCTAACTCCATCAAGGATGAATTGGCCTCTCGGGAACTATGAGAGGACCTCGAGTCACTGATCACGTTGGCATTCAGGATTGATAACCCCTTTCGAGAACTCGTGACAGTGTCTTTTTCACACCACCCCAATATCCTGGTTTCCTGAGCACCCCAAGCCCCCCGACTCGAGCATTGAGGAGCCCATGCAGATGGGACGCACACGTCTGAGCCCACAGGAGCATGACAGGCACATGGATGAAGGCTGACCTACTACGGAGGTCTCTGTCATCGCTGTCATTTTCTTGCAACATGCCCAGAGCTGACGGGAAACGCAAGGACAAGGGGAGACCCTGATGATATATATGCCATTTAGCAGACGCTTTTATCCAAAGCGACTTACAGTCATGTGTGCATACATTCTACGTATGGGTGGTCCCGGGAATCGAACCCACTACCCTGGCGTTACAAGCGCCATGCTCTACCAACTGAGCTACAGAAGGACCATGATCTGTGCAGTTACCGTCTGTCACTACCTGCAACCCTCCACTGGGACAACCGTGAGCACCAGATTCAAGCCTTCATAGACTCAGGGGCTGCAGATCATTTTTGAAATGTGAATTTCAGGGGATTTGCATGAAATGTCCCATCCCTCTACAGCTTCAAGCCCTCGATGGACGCCACATTGGCTCCGGTCAGGTGGAATATCAGACCAAGCCCATTCTACTGCAGGTTGGAGTGAAACACTCATTGGTTACATAGAGCTGAACCAGATTACTATCAAGACTCGTGACATTCTGATCTTCTCCAAGACCCTTCCGGAACACATCCTGCACGTACGCCAAGTCCTGAGATGCCTCCTGCAGAGTCAACTATATGTCAAGATAGAGAAGTGTGAGTTCCTGGTATCCCAAGTTTCTTTCCCAGGTCACATTATCTCTACTGCAGAATGGACCTCGTTAAGGTTGAGGCGGTTGCTGACTTGCCCATGTCCCACCTCACTCAAGCAGGACCAGTGGTGTGTTTTATACGCAACTTTAGTGCTTTGGCAGCGCCTTTTACGGTCCTAACCCGCAATTCCATGGACTCCCTAGGCTGACAGGGTATTTATGGAGCTCAAGGGATGTTTCACCTTTGGACCCACCCTCGTTCATCCTGATCCTACTCGTACCTTCGAGGCATCTACCACAGACACCGGAGCAGAGGTGGTACTTTCACAGCGGAACGAGGCGGACAAAAAACTGCACCCATGCGCCTTTCTCGCCAGTGGAACACAACTACGATGTAGGCAACCGGGAACCCTTGGCAGTTATTGGAAAGCCGCCTTCTCCCTGTTGGGGAGTCGGTGAGTATCTCCTCTTGTCCACCCACAGTTGAATGGGAAAATGAAGCCAGGAGCTGGAGAAGTTTCTCCTCTGTTTGGTCTCCACTCAGGACAGCAACTGGTGAAAGTTCCTCGTCTGGACGGTGTATGCTCTCAACACAGTGCCGAACTCGTCCACTGGACTCTTGCCGTTTGAGTGTCAGTTTGGTTTCAGGCTCCGTCACAGCCGGCCACGACAAGGAAGACCCATGGGGCGGTGCAAAATTGGCCCAGCATTATCCAGGTTAGGAGAGGGTTTGGCCAGCAGGGATGTCCTTATCCCATCGCGCACTAGCGAGTCCTGTGGTGGACCGGGCGTAGTGCGCGCTGACACGGTCGCCAGGTGCACGGTGTTGCCTCCGACACATTGGTGGGGATGGCTTCCGGGTTAAGTGGGCATTGTGTCAACAAGCAGTGCGGCTTGGTTGGGTTGTGTTTCGCCTCTCCCGAGTCCGTACGGGAGTTGCAGCGATGAGACAACTTTAACTACCAATTGGATACTACGAAATTGGGGAGAATCGTATCCAGCTTCCCAGGTATATAAGGGTCTGTCCATCCTTCCATGTCTCCTGTTTCAAGCTTGTAAGGACCAGTCCCTTCTCCCCACCCCTGCCTCTCCGCCCCCTCGACTTGTTCATGGTCGTCCTGCTTAAATGTCCGGATTCTGTTGGAGGCTTGTCGGGTCTGAGGTACCCTGAGGTACCCTGCAGTACATGTTGGACTTGGAGGGCTTCGGCCCTGAGGAGAGGGCGTGGGTTCCTGCCCGGGACATCCTGGATCCAGGACTTGTTCGAGATTTCAACCAACTATGGGGTGGTCAACCTGGCTCCACGGCTGGAGCCGCTCCTAGAAGGAGGGAAACTGTCATAGTTCCACCTGTCACCAGAGGGCGGCAGAGACCATCCTAGAGACAATTATGACACTCAGGTGTGTTCTATTACTCATTATGATTTCTCCCTTTAAAGACGTGTGTTTCCTGTTTCCCTTTACAGAAGCTTGAATTGTTTACCCTGTGTGTTCGTGTCCTGAGTATTTGAGACTTAGTGTTTGTTTTTTCAAGTGTACTGTGATCCTGCTGCTACAGTTTCTTAGCTGTTCTTTGTCTACACACCCTCTTAAGCTTTAGCCCCACCCATCTCGTTTCGCGCTCTGAGGGTTCAGAGTGCAGACTTGATGCTCTGGCCGATGATTTGTTTACCTCAGGATAACATGAAAACAGCCTACGTTTACCGACACCGGCCATATTCAACGGGTGCTGTACACTTTAACTTAAGACATGTAGCTAGCTAGCTAGGTACGCAATGAACCTAGCTAGGTAAACAATGTGTACGATCAAACGCTTAACGTTAGCTAACAAGCCAGCCAGCTAGCTAAAGTTAGCTAGTTAAACATTAACATAGTGCCAAATCATGTTGTTACTACCCTGCATGAATATGCTGGGAGCTAACCAACCAGGTTCAATGTTAGCTAGCTAGCATTAGGCTTTAACTAGCAAAGTTATAGTGATCGGCACCAATAGCCTATGCAAAGTCTGTATCAATAGGCTTCCTGTTGCATTTTTCCCATATGAAAAGGAGACTGAAATATGACTGACCTGCACTTCACAAAGGAATGTGTTCAGACAACTGTGAGCTGGTTGACTAGTAGGCTAGATGTGAATGTTCTGAAAGCTTATCTGAATACGAAACCCATCGACCCCTTCTGGGTCATCAGTGGGACAAAAGTATGAGATGGTACACTATTAACTGTAAGACAAGACCTTTAAACAGGTCAACATTCACAATGCCGCGGGGCCAGACTGATTACCAGGACGTGTACTTAAAGAATGCGCGGACCAACTGGCATGTATCTTCACTGACATTTTCACCCTCTCTCTGGCCGAGTCTGAAATACCTATATGTTTCAAACAGACCACCGTAGTCCCTGAGCCCAAGATAGCGAAAGAAACCTGCCTAAATGATTACTGTGCCATAGCACTCACGTCAGTAGCCATGAAGTGCTTTGAAAGGCTGGTCATGGCTTACATCAACACCATCATGCCAGAAACCCAAGACCTACTCCAATTTGCGTATTGCACCAACAGATCCACAGATGATACAATCTCAATCACACTCCACACTACCCTTTCCCATCTGGACAAAAGGAACACCTATGTGAGAATGCTGTTCTTTAACTACAGCTCAGCTCAGCAGTGCCAGGATAACAACCTCTCTGATCAATGTGTGCAAGACAAAGGGGCTGATTGTAGACTATCGGAAAAGGAGGGCCGAACAGGCCATTAACATCGATTGGACTGAAGTGGAGCGGGTCGAGAGTTTCAAGTTCCTTGGTGTCCACATCACCAACAAATTATCATGGCCCAAACACACCAAGACCATTGTAAAGAGGGCACGACAACACATTTCCCCCCTCAGGAGACTGAAAAGATTTGGCATGGGTCCCCAGATCCTCAAAAACTTCTACAGCTGCACCATTGAGAGCATCCTGACAGGTTGCATTAACGCTTGGTATGGCAACTGCTCGGCATCTGACCGGAAGGCGCTACAGAGGGTAGTGCGTATGGGGCTAAGCTTCCTGACATCCAGGACCTGCAGTTGAAGTCGGAAATTTACATATACCTTAGCCAAATAGATTTAAACCGAATTTTTCACAATTCCTGACATTCAATCCTAGTAACAACTCCCTGTCTCAGGTCAGTTAGAATCACCACTTTATTTTAAGAATGTGAAATGCCAGAATAATAGCTATTATTCTTATTATTATTATTTCATCACATTCCCAGTGGGTCAGAAGTTCATATGCACTCAATTAGCACTTGGTAGCATTGCCTTTAAATTCTTTAACTTGGGTCAAACGTTTCAGGTAGCCTTCCATAAGCTTCCCACAATACGTTGGGTGAATTTTGTCCCATTCCTCCTGACAGAGCTGGTGTAACTGAGTCAGGTTTGTAGGCCTCTTTGCTCACACACACTTCTTCAGTTCTGCCTACAAATGTTCTATAGGATTGAGGTCAGAGCTTTGTGATGGCCACTCTAATACCTTGACTTTGTTGTCCTTAAGCCATTTTGCCACAACTTTATAAGTATGCTTGGGGTCATTGTCCATTATGAATACCCATTTGCGACCAAGCTTTAAGTTCCTGACTGATGTCTTGAGATGTTGCTTCAATAAATCCACATAATTTTCTTTCCTCATGCAGCCATCTATTTTGTGAAGTGCACCAGTCCCTCCTGCAGCAAAGCACCCCCACAACATGATGCTGCCACCCCTGTGCTTCACAGTTGGGATGGTGTTCTTTGGCTTGCAAGCCTTCCCTTTTTTCCTCCAATCATAATGATGGTCGATACTTTTGTACCTGTTTCTTCCAACATCTTCAAGGTCATTTGCTGTTTTTCTGGGATTGATTTGCACTTTTCGCACCAAAGTACGTTCATCTCTAGGAGACAGAATGCGTCTACTTCCTGAGCAGTATGACAGCTGTGTGGTCCCATGTTTTTTTTTCTCATCCACAGGTACACCTCCAATTGACTCAAATGATGTCAATTAGCTTAATCAAATCAAATTTTATTTGTCACATACACATGGTTAGCAGATGTTAATGCGAGTGTAGCGAAATGCTTGTGCTTCTAGTTCCGACAATGCAGTAATAACCAACAAGTAATCTAACTAACAATTCCAAAACTACTGTCTTATACACAGTGTAAGGGGATAAAGAATATGTACATAAGGATATATGAATGAGTGATGGTACAGAGCAGCATAGGCAAGATACAGTAGATGGTATCGAGTACAGTATATACATATGAGATGAGTATGTAAACAAGGTGGCATAGTTAAAGTGGCTAGTGATACATGTATTACATAAGGATACAGTCGATGATATAGAGTACAGTATATGCATATGCATATGAGATGAATAATGTAGGGTAAGTAACATTATATAAGGTAGCATTGTTTTAAAGTGCCTAGTGATATATTGACATCATTTCCCATCAATTCCCATTATTAAAGTGGCTGGAGTTGTGTCAGTGTATTGGCAGCAGCCACTCAATGTTAGTGGTGGCTGTTTAACAGTCTGATGGCCTTGAGATAGAAGCTGTTTTTCAGTCTCTCGGTCCCAGCTTTGATGCACCTGTACTGACCTCGCCTTCTGGATGATAGCGGGGTGAACAGGCAGTGGCTCGGGTGGTTGTTGTCCTTGATGATCTTTATGGCCTTCCTGTGACATCGGGTGGTGTAGGTGTCCTGGAGGGCAGGTAGTTTGCCCCCGGTGATGCGTTGTGCAGACCTCACTACCCTTTGGAGAGCCTTACGGTTGAGGGCGAAGCAGTTGCCATCTGTGGATGTTTGTGAGTGCTTTTGGTGACAAGCCGAATTTCTTCAGCCTCCTGAGGTTGAAGAGGCGCTGCTGCGCCTTCTTCACGATGCTGTCTGTGTGAGTGGACCAATTCAGTTTGTCTGATGTTTATGCCGAGGAACTTAAAACTTGCTACCCTCTCCACTACTGTTCCATCGATGTGGATAGGGGGGTGTTCCCTCTGCTGTTTCCTGAAGTCCACAATCATCTCCTTAGTTTTGTTGACGTTGAGTGTGAGGTTATTTTCCTGACACCACACTCCGAGGGCCCTCACCTCCTCCCTGTAGGCAGTCTCGTCGTTGTTGGTAATCAAGCCTACCACTGTTGTGTCATCGGCAAACTTGATGATTGAGTTGGAGGCGTGCGTGGCCACGCAGTCGTGGGTGAACAAGGGAGTACAGGAGAGGGCTCAGAACGCACCCTTGTGGGGCCCCAGTGTTGAGGATCAGCGGGGAGGAGATGTTGTTGCCTACCCTCACCACCTGGGGGC
Organism: Oncorhynchus keta; assembly: GCF_023373465.1. NCBI lineage: Eukaryota > Metazoa > Chordata > Actinopteri > Salmoniformes > Salmonidae > Oncorhynchus > Oncorhynchus keta. The sequence continues at coordinate 2,361,427 of NC_068453.1, forward strand.
GGCCCGTCAGGAAGTCCAGGACCCAGTTGCACAGGGCGGGGTCGAGACCCAGGGTCTTGAGCTTGATGACGAGCTTGGAGGGTACTATGGTGTTGAATGCCGAGCTGTAGTCGATGAACAGCATTCTCACATAGGTATTCCTCTTGTCCAGATCGGTTAGGGCAGTGTGGTTGAGATTGCATCGTCTGTGGACCTATTTGGGCGGTAAGCAAATTGGAGTGGGTCTCGGGTGTCAGGTAGGGTGGAGGTGATATGGTCCTTGACTAGTCTCTCAAAGCACTTCATGATTACGAAAGTGAGTGCTACGGGGCGGTAGTCGTTTAGCTCAGTTACCTTAACTTTCTTGGAAACAGGAACAAGGGTGGCCCTCTTGAAGCATGTGGGAACAGCAGACTGGTATAGGGATTGATTGAATATGTCCGTAAACACACCGGCCAGCTGGTCTGCGCATGCTCTGAGGGCGCGGCTGGGGATGCCGTCTGGGCCTGCAGCCTTGTGAGGTTTAACACGTTTAAATGTCTTACTCACCTCGGCTGCAGTGAAAGAGAGTCCGCATGTTTTCGTTGCAGGCCGTGTCAGTGGCACTGTATTGTCCTCAAAGCGGGCAAAAAGGTTATTTAGTCTGCCTGGGAGCAAGACATCCTGTTCCGTGACTGGGCTGGATATCTTATTGTAGTCCGTGATTTACTGTAGACCCTGCCACATGCCTCTTGTGTCTGAGCCGTTGAATTGAGATTCTACTTTGTCTCTGTAATGACGCTTAGCTTGTTTGATAGCCTTGCGGAGGGAATAGCTGCACTGTTTGTATTCGGTCATGTTACCAGTCACCTTGCCCTGATTAAAAGCAGTTGTTCGCGCTTTCAGTTTCACGCGAATGCTGCCGTCAATCCACGGTTTCTGGTTAGGGAATGTTTTTATCGTTGCTATGGGAACGACATCTTCAACGCACGTTCTAATGAACTCGCACACCGAATCAGCGTATTCGTCAATATTGTTATCTGACGCAATACGAAACATATCCCAGTCCACGTGATGGAAGCAGTCTTGGAGTGTGGAGTCAGCTTGGTCGGACCAGCGTTGGACAGACCTCAGCGTGGGAGCCTCTTGTTTTAGTTTCTGTCTGTAGGCAGGGATCAACAAAATGGAGTCGTGGTCAGCTTTTCCGAAAGGGGGGCGGGGCAGGGCCTTATATACGTCGCGGAAGTTAGAGTAACAATGATCCAAGGTTTCCACCCCTGGTTGCGCAATCGATATGCTGATAATATTTAGGGAGTCTTGTTTTCAGATTAGCCTTGTTAAAATCCCCAGCTACAATGAATGCAGCCTCCGGATAAATGGATTCCAGTTTGCAAAGAGTCAAATAAAGTTTGTTCAGAGCCATCGATGTGTCTGCTTGGGGGGGGATATATACGGCTGTGATTATAATCGAAGAGAATTCTCTTTGTAGATAATGCGGTCTACATTTGATTGTGAGGAATTCTAAATCAGGTGAACAGAAGGATTTGAGTTCCTGTATGTTTCTTTCATCACACCATGTCTCGTTAGCCATAAGGCATACGCCCCCGCCCCTCTTCTTACCAGAAAGATGTTTGTTTCTGTCGGCGCGATGCGTGGAGAAACCCGCTGGCTGCACCGCCTCGGATAGCGTCTCTCCAGTGAGCCATGTTTCCGTGAAGCAAAGAACGTTACAGTCTCTGATGTCCCTCTGGAATGCTACCCTTGCTCGGATTTCATCAACCTTGTTGTCAAGAGACTGGACATTGGCAAGAAGAATGCTAGGGAGTGGTGCACGATGTGACCGTCTCCGGAGTCTGACCAGAAGACCGCCTCGTTTCCCTCTTTTTCGGAGTCATTTTTTTGGGTCGCTGCATGGGATCCATTCCGTTGTCCTGTTTGAAAGGCAGAACACAGGATCTGCGTCGCGAAAAACATATTCTTGGTCGTATTGATGGTGAGTTGACGCTGATCTTATATTCAGTAGTTCTTCTCGACTGTATGTAATGAAACCTAAGATTACCTGGGGTACTAATGTAAGAAATAACACGTAAAAAAAAAAAACACTGCATAGTTTCCTAGGAAGGCAAAGCGGCCATCTCTGTCGGCGCCGGAAGTTGGAGGTCAGAAGCATCTAAAGCCATGACCTAATTTTGACCCAATTTTCTGGAATATTCCAAGCTGTTTAAAGGCACAGTCAACTTAGTGGATTTAAAATCACCTTTCAGCAGGACAATAACTTAAAACACAAGGCCAAATCTACACTGGAGTATCATTCCAAGACAACATTGAATGTCTGAGTGGCCTAATTACAGTTTTAGCTTAAATCGTTTTGAAAATCTATGGCAAGACTTGCAAATGGCTGTCTAACAATGATCAACAACCAACTTGACAGAGCTTGAATACTTTTTAAAAAGAACAATTTGCAATCCAGGTGTGCAAAGCTCTTCTAACATTCTAACATGTATTGACTCAGGGGGTTGAATACTTATCTAATCAAGATATTAGTGTTTATTATTATATATATATATTTTTTACAAATGTTATATAACTTTCACATTAGCGTTTTTTTTCTGTCTATCGTTTAATTAATTAAACATTTAATACATTTTAATCCCGCTTTGTAACACAAAAAAATGTGGAAAAAGTCAAGGGGTGTCAATACTTTCTGAAGGCACTATATATTTACCATCTTCATGGGGCAGAAAGCTGGATCAATGAGTTGGCCAGCTGACTGTCCAGAATTGCTTCAATAAGGATCGGTGTCCCACTAGCGGGACAACTTCCGCTTACACTGGAGGGCGCACAATTCAAATAAATAATCATAAATATTATGGATCTTAAACATTTACGTACATATGTGTCTTATATCGTCTGAAATCTTAAATTGTTGTTATTCTAACTGCACTGTCCAATTTACAGTAGCTATTACAGCGAAAACATGCCATGCGATTGTTTGAGGACGGCGCCCCACATCAAAATATTTTACCACCGGCACAGGTTTCATACATTCACATATAAAGATGAAATATTCACTTCCTTTTTGAAAATCTTCCTCTGATTTGTCATCCAAAGGGTCCCAGCTATACCATAGTGTCGTTTTGTTAAAGTCCTTCTTTATATCCCAAAAAGTATGTTTAGTTGGCGCCAACGATTTGAGTAATCCACTCGTTCAACTTGTAGAGAAAGGAATCTGAAAATATACCCCAAAACTTTGTTTCAACAAGTCAAAATATGTTTTTATTTACTCCTCAGATACCCTAAAATGTAATCAAACTATAATATTTATTTCGGAAATATTACTGTTTCCTATGTTCAATAGGAAACTGATTTTAGCAGGTGTGTAATTTCTTCATGGCGCCTCAAACACAGATTTAAGACTGTGTCCTACTAAAACTGTTATGTATTATTAGTTTTTGAAGTTACAAGCCTGAAACCTTGAACATAGACTGCTGACACCCTGTGGAAGCAATTGGAATTGCATCCAGGGAGCTAATCTTCAATATTACCTTTCTCTTGCATTTCCGAGAGGATGGTCTCTCTCAACAAAAAAAATAGTTGGTTTTTCTTTGGATTTTATCCTACCATATCTATTGTGTTATATTCTACTACACTATTTTAACATTTCTACGAACTTCAAACAATTCTTTCCAATGGTATCAATTATATGTATATCCTGGCTTCAGGGCCTGAGCTACAGGCAGTTTACTTTGGGCACGTCAGTCAGGCAGGAAATGGAGAGAAAAGGGGCATAGCCCTAAGAATTAAATAACTTAAAATTGACAAGGTATACTTGACTTGACAACAACAACCAATGTACAAATTTAGCTTTATCAACTTGAAAAATCAAGAGGTATGTGCCTGCTTATCGAAGTTAGCTGATTAACTTAATAATCCTGCATTCTGGAATACCCCCCATGTCTTATTAGATTCAGTGCTGGTTAGTTCATTGCTGAAAATGAAGCAAATGCCAGTGACCCGTGCGATTTGTTTTTTTTCACTGGGATATTCACAATGGTTAATCACTTTTTGTAGATACAGATGCCTCCAGTATTTTAATATAGAAGAAATATATAGGCAAATCATCTCATATAATGCAGCCTGAGGATGGCAGCGCCTCTCCTCAGAGACCGACTACAGAGGAATGCAATGTGAGGATTGAGAAACCCATGGGCCTGACTGACTTAAGCTACTGAGCCCAAATAAGCCAATGTCTTTTTATCCACCAATGGCATTGAATTAAATTAGCTCTGGATGTTGTCTTGTGTTCCGATGCATAAGTATGCCTTTCACTCTGATTACACCCAAATCTGACAACAAAAGGTACATGCAAGTGAACAAGCATCATAGAAGATTTGTAATTCTCTCGCTCCCTCCCGCTCGTCTTCAATCTTAGCCTCCTGTTATTCAAATGTCTCTACCAGATACAGTACTTGTCAGAAACTCCCATTAAAGTTTGGTGAATATTGGAAGGAAGGGAATAGGGAGAAGCGAGTGACAGATGACTAAGAGAGAGGTGCTGTTGTGACCGGTGTCAGGCAGGGGGAGGACATCTCTTTCTATGAGCTAAATGACCATCGCTGGTCGGTGTTGTTCTAATGGTTGCAAGTGGTCATCTCCTGAGGGAGGTTAATAGATGGATGTCCTCCGATGGCTCCATTCACTGTCTCCACCCCTCCGCTTGTCTCCCCGGTGATGCCAAAAAAAGTGCCACATCCGCCTCACTGTGAATTTACGACTTGTTTAAATTGTGCTGCTTTCCAAAGGGGCCTGCCGAGCCCAGGAGTGGAGTAATTGTTAGTCTAGAGGTAATCATAAATCAAAAAATATATTTCTATCTCCCCTCCTCATTATCTATTAATACCGCTGTGCTCTTGCTGCAGAGTTCCTGAGACTTGCCAGAACTGTAGGCTATACAGTCTTCCTTCCTCCCCAAAGACTGAGATCTGTCTTCTTCTGAAAGATGGGAGGTGAAAAGACATCTCTTCAATGCTGTGATTGATTTCCTCATTCCTCCATGGTCTGTTGCAGACAGCTACAGGCACTTGACAGCCACGATGGAGGAACTGCTCTCTGACTGTCTTAATTGAGCCAAGTGTTTGGAGCAAAGGAGCCCTGGATGCTACAGGCACTAAAAAACCCACACAATTAGGAACTACTAATGACATGGCGAATCGGCCATTATTCCTCCCAATAACCCAGAGGTTTCTACATTTACTGTAGCATCGCTAAACAACAGTACATGAGTAACAAACTTTAGGTTATACATTTACATTACATTTAAGTCATTTAGCAGACGCTCTTATCCAGAGCGACTTACAAATTGGTGCATTCACCTTATGACATCCAGTGGAACAGCCACTTTACAATAGTGCATCTAAATCTTTTAAGGGGGGTGAGAAGGATTACTTTATCCTATCCTAGGTATTCCTTAAAGAGGTGGGGTTTCAGGTGTCTCCGGAAGGTGGTGATTGACTCCGCTGTCCTGGCGTCGTGAGGGAGTTTGTTCCACCATTGGGGGGCCAGAGCAGCGAACAGTTTTGACTGGGCTGAGCGGGAACTGTACTTCCTCAGTGGTAGGGAGGCGAGCAGGCCAGAGATGGATGAACGCAGTGCCCTTGTTTGGGTGTAGGGCCTGATCAGAGCCTGGAGGTACTGAGGTGCCGTTCCCCTCACAGCTCCGTAGGCAAGCACCATGGTCTTGTAGCGGATGCGAGCTTCAACTGGAAGCCAGTGGAGAGAGCGGAGGAGCGGGGTGACGTGAGAGAACTTGGGAAGGTTGAACACCAGACGGGCTGCGGCGTTCTGGATGAGTTGTAGGGGTTTAATGGCACAGGCAGGGAGCCCAGCCAACAGCGAGTTGCAGTAATCCAGACGGGAGATGACAAGTGCCTGGATTAGGACCTGCGCCGCTTCCTGTGTGAGGCAGGGTCATACTCTGCGGATGTTGTAGAGCATGAACCTACAGGAACGGGCCACCGCCTTGATGGTAGTTGAGAACGACAGGGTGTTATCCAGGATCACGCCAAGGTTCTTAGCGCTCTGGGAGGAGGACACAATGGAGTTGTCAACCGTGATGGCGAGATCATGGAACGGGCAGTCCTTCCCCGGGAGGAAGAGCAGCTCCGTCTTGCCGACGTTCAGCTTGAGGTGGTGATCCGTCATCCACACTGATATGTCTGCCAGACATGCAGAGATGCGATTCGCCACCTGGTCATCAGAAGGGGGAAAAATACAAGTTGTGGAAGGGTAGTGGCAGCATATTGCTGTGGGAGACTAGTCAGGATCAAGGGAAAGATGAACGGAGCAAAGTACTGAGAGATCCTTGATGAAAACCTGCTCCAGAGCACTCAGACTGGGGCAAAGGTTCACCTTCCAACAGGACAATGACCCTAAGCACACAGCCAAGACAACGCAGGAGAGGCTTCGAGACAAGTCTCTGAATGTCCTTGAGTGACCTAGCCAGAGCCTGGACTTGAACCCCATCGAACATCTCTGGAGAGACCTGAAAATAGCTGTGCAGCATCGCTTCCCACCCAACCTGACAGAGCTTGAGAGGATCTGTAGAGAAGAATGGGAGAAACTATCCAAAATACAGGTGTGCCAAGCCTGTAGCATCATAGCCAAGAAGACTCGAGGCTGTAATCTCTGCCAAAGGTGCTTTAACAAAACTGAATACTTACTGTACTGTATGTAATTGTCATATTTCAGTTTTTTTTGTTGAATATATGTTCAAAAATGTTTAAAAGCTTGTTTTTTCTTTGCCAATATAGGTTATTGTGTGGAGATTGTGTTGAACAATTTAATCAATTGTAGAATAAAGGTGTAACTTAACAAAATGTGGAAAAAGTCAAGTGGTCTGAATACTTTATGAATGCACTGTGTTGTACATAGGCTGGTCATCTAGGTTTGTACCTGTAGCCTTTTCATCACAGTAATTAAGTACATTGAGACATCAAATGGTTTGTGATGATCTGGCTCAGTTGGTAGAGCATGGCACTTGCAACGCTTAGGCTTGTGGGTTTGGTTCTCACGGTGGACCAATATGAAAATGTATGCATTCACAACTGTAAATTGTTCTGGATGAGAGCGTCTACTAAAGTGTAAAAATTATCAATAGACCGTTTCAGTTTTCACATAGCAATAAGTTGCATTTTCAAAGTATTTCAAGAAACTGGAGAACATATACTGTATACAGCAAGTATTTTTATATTCCACAAGTGTTAACAGATTAAGTGTTTTGTACAGATAATTATCAAACTCAACTACAAAAGTAGTACAGTGGGCCTTTACTAGATCTGTACTAGCGGACCATGTAGACATCTTCAGTGTGGGCAATGTTTTTTTTTTGTTCTGCATCGCACCCCCGTCGGCGGCAATGCAGCACCCCCACCCTCAAATGACTTCCTGCGGCTATGGCCCGGTGTGTTTACATTCTGTTATGCTGAATCCTCCCCTGAGACTGCTAAATAGACCTATTCCTTCTCCAGTAGTTGTTACAGTTCTTTGACACAATGCAGTGAAATTAGGGGAGTGTTAATACTGGGACGGTGGGACTGTCACATGAAATGAATTGTTTGGAGCTGCTGGTTTGTTTTGTTACATTCAAATGAAAAGTAAACCCTGCCACTAAGCCTTCTAATAAGTCTCGCTCTCTCTCTCTCTCTCTGTCTCTCTGTCTCTTCTCAGAACCAGGATTCAGAGGAAGTCCTCTATGACAGCCAGCTAGGTGAGTCTCATTGATTATTCTCCATGCATCCAGAAATGGTTCAATAGAAAGAACCACTTTTAAAGGTCCAGAAAGTAGGGATTTATTCAGCTGTTTGCTCATCTAATCTTCTAAAATGTCTCACTTGATTCAACCAATATTGCAGACCGTATGATTGCACTGTACAATACCCTCTTACTTGTTGTTATACGACAATGTACAAAATAAAATCGAAACAAAGGAACTGCACTCTTCCTGAATCAGGATCTTATAAATATGTCACAGAACAGACATTGCTTTCTGTGACCATGACGATTCAATAAAACAAACGTATTTGCAGAAAGGCCTGAACTCTTTCTTTGCTAAATGTACATACTGCACGTTTAATGAGTACTTTCACATGGGAAAAAAAATAATTTAATACTAAACAGATTATGGCAGTAGGCCGGGTATGAACATGTTAATGTTAACACCTTACTCTGCTTGTCTTAATCGGCGTAAGGTCAAAATCAAAGGTTGTCTGAGCAGTCTTTCGAATGATTAGAACATGTAAACAGCTTAATCGACGTTCCTGCTGTGTCTTTGACCTGCAGCACCGGTAGCGCAAGCCTCCCTCTTACAGTGCATTCGGAAAGTATTCAGACCTATTCACTTTTTCCACATTTTGTTACGTTACAGCCTTATTCTAAAATGGGTTACATTTTAGAATAATTCTCATAAATCTACACACCCCGTAATGACAAAGAAAAACAGGTTTGTATAATTTGGTCAATTACATTATTTACATAAGTATACAGACCCTTTGCTGAGACTCGAAATCAAGCTCAGGTGCCTCTTGTTACCATTGATCATCCTTGAGATGTTTCTACAACTTGATTGGACATGATTTGGAAAGGCACACACCTGTCTATATAAGGTCCCACAGTTGACAGTGCATGTCAGAGCAAAAAACAAGCCATGAGATCGAAGGAATTTTCCGTAGAGCACCCGAGACAGGATTGTGTCGATGGTACATATCTGGGGAAAGGTATCAAATTGTCTGCAGCATTGAAAGTCTACGAGAATACAGTGGCCTATTCCATAGTCAGAAGAGTTGAAACTGGAGCAGCAGCACGACCAGGTGGACTGGGGAGAGCATCAGTGACATCAGGCTAGGTAGTCCTGCAGCAATTCAACAATGAGGGCCTGATTCACGCAGTCTTGTCTGAACAGTTGATGTTGAGATGTGTCTGTTATTTTAACTCTGTGAAGCATTTATTTGGGCTTAAATCTCAGGTGCAGTTATCTTCTTTGGGACTGGGGGGCAGTATTGAGTAGCTTGGATGAATAAGGTGCCCAGAGTAAACTGCCTGCTACTCAGGCCCAGTTGCTAATATATGCATATTATTAGTATATTTGGATAGAAAACACTCTGAAGTTTCTAAAACTGTTTGAATGATGTCTGTGAGTGAACAGAACTCATATGGCAGGCAAAACCTGAGAAAAAATCCAACCAGGAAGGTTGACATCTGAGGTTTGTAGGTTTTTCAACTCATTCCCTATCGAAAACTGTGTCTATGGGGTCATATTGCACTTCCTAAGGCTTCCACTAGATGTCAACAGTCTTTAGAACCTTGTTTGATGCTTCTACTGTGAAGTGTGGGTGAATGAGAGGGGATTGAGTGAGAGGTCTGGCAGTGCCATTAGCTGACCACACGCGTTCACGTGATAGTTAGCTTGCGTTCCATTGCAATTCTACAGACAAAGGAATTCTCCGGTTGGAACATTAAGAAGAAAATTTATGTTAAAAACATCCTTGAAGATTGATTCTATACTTCATTTGACATGTTTCTACGAACTGTAATATAACTTTTCATCTGAAATTTCGCATGGACTTGCCTGCGCGTCGTGATTTTGGATTGTGTACTAAACGCGCAAACAAAAAGGAGGTATTTGGACAAATGAGGGACTTTATCGAACAAATCAAACATTTATTGTGGAACTGGGATTCCTGGGAGTGCATTCTGATGAAGATCATCAAAGGTAAGTGAATATTTACAATGCTATTTCTGACTTCTGTTGACTGCACAACATGGCGGATATCTGTTTGGCTGTTTTGTTGTCTGAGTGCTGTACTCAGATTATTGCATGGTGTGCTTTTTCTGGAATTTTTTAAAAAATCTGACAGAGGTTGCATTAAGGAGAAGTTTATCTAATGTTCCATATATAACACTTGTATTTTCATCAATATTTATGATGAGTATTTCTGTAAATTGTTGTAGATCTCTGCAAAATCACCGGATGTTTTGGAACTACTGAACATAACACGCCAAAGTAAACTCAAATGTTTGGATATAAATATGAACTTTATCGAACAAAACATTAATGTATTGTGTAACATGAAGTCCTATGAGTGTCATCTGATGCAGATCATCAAAGGTTAGTGATTCATTTTTATCTCTTTCTGTTTTTTGACTCTTCTCTTTGGCTGGAAAAATGGCTGTGTTTATCTGTGACTAGGTGCTTACCTAACATAATCTTTTGGTGTGCTTTCACCAGAAAGCCTTTTTGAAATCAGACACTGTGGCTGGATTAACGAGAAGTTTATCTTTAAAATGGTGCCAAAATACTTGTATGCTTGAGGAATTTTAATTATGAGATTTCTGTTGTTTTGAATTTGGCGCCCTGCAGTTTCACTGTCTGTTGAGGTGGGACGCTACCATCCTGAATATCCAAGAGAGGTTTTAACTCTAATGAACTTAGCAGAGGTAACTCTGTGTCTTCCTTTTGTGTGGCGGTCCTCATGAGAGCCAGTTTCATCGTAGTGCTTGATGGTTTTTGCGACTGCACTTGAAGAAACTTTAAAAGTTCTTAATGTTCTGCTCTGACTGACCTTCATGTCTTAAAGTAATGATGGACTGTCAATTATCTTTGCTTATTTAAACTGTACATAACATAATATGGATTTAGTCTTTTACCAAATCTTCTGTATACCCCCCTACCTTGTCACAACACAACTGATTGGCTCAAACACATGAAGAAGGAAAGAAATTCCACAAATGTAACTTTTAACAAGGCACCCCTGTTAATTTAAATGCATTCCAGGTGACTACCTCATGAAGCTGGTTGAGAGAATGCCAAGGGTGGCTACTATGAAGAATCTCAAATATATTTTTTTATTTGTTTACACTTTTTCGTTTACTACATGATTCCATATATGATATTTCATAGTTTTGATGTCTTCACTATTATTCGACAATGTAGAGAATAGTAAAAATAAAGAAAAACCCTTGAATGAGTAGCTGTGTCCAAACATTTGACTGGTACTCTATGTAAACTTTCAGTTGTTCAGTTTGAATAAATTAACCTGTTTTTTTCTTAGTCATTATGCGGTATTGTGTGTAGATTTATGCGGGAAATAAACGAATTAATCCATTTTGGAATATGGTTGTAACGTAACAAAATGTAGAAAAAGTCTAGGGGTGTCACGTTGGTATAATGGATCGGGAGACAGGAGCAGGAATGTGTAATAGTTTAAATAAAAAAATTACCCAAATTTTAGCGTGCCATGTAAAGGCACGGGGACGAAGACCAAACAAACACTATACAAAACACAGGGTTGAAACCCAAACAAAAGAGCGAGGAGTACCTTGAATAAATACACGGGACAATAC